>NW_028320319.1:0-27500 GCF_062004578.1 Staurois parvus | reverse complement strand
GTGATCACATTCTGTAGATCAGTGTTTCTCCGGGGTGCCGCGAGCACTAGACAAAGTTTTCCCTGGATCGTTGAGTTGCTATGTGGTGGGTGGGCCGGCCGCCAGCACCGTAACAACCAGTGATGCCCTAGGGCAAGACATATGATGTAATTCATTGCTATGGTGTTAGCGGCCAGCCATGGCAACACATGATGCTGATCCAGGGAAGGCTGCCCCCAGCAATTCTGGAGAGGACAGAAAGCCCTCCTCTTCCCGACCTCTGCTTCAGTTCTGCAGGTAGAAGGTCGGGCTCTGATGTGAGGGAAGGACCTCTGACATCTCATGGAAGGAAGACTCTGTGATGATGGGGAGACCTGATGTGATGAGTGAACTCTGTCATGGCGATATTCTGATGTGACGGGAGGACCTCTGATGTGATGGGTGGGCACCTCTCATGTGACGGGGGGGGGGCCTCTGATGTGATGGAAGACCTCTGATGTGACGGGGGGATCTCTGATGTGACAGGGGGTCTGCGATGTGACGGGGGGACCTCTGATGTGACGGGGGGACCTCTGAAGTGACGGGGGGACCTCTGACGTGACGGGGGGACCTCTGACGTGACGGGGGGACCTGTGACGTGACGGGGGGACCTGTGACGTGACGGGGGGACCTGTGACGTGACGGGGGGACCTGTGACGTGACGGGGGGACCTCTGACGTGACGGGGGGACCTCTGACGTGACGGGGGGACCTCTGACGTGACGACGGAGGACCTTTGCTGTGATGCGGGGGGCTCTGGTGTAATGGGAGGACCTCTCATTTGACAGGGGAGCCTCTGATGTGACGGGGGGGTCTCTGATGTGACGGGAGGATCTCTGATGTGACGGGGGGTTTCTAAAGTGACGGGGGATCTTTGACGTGATGGGGGGGACGTTCTTCAGCCTTAGAGCATTTTTACAGCTAAAAAACTCCTCTAGAATCCCTATAGTTCTGGAATATGGAATGGAAGGAATAAATACTTTCTGAAGCAGTATCACGCTATTTGGCATCCTTTCTTTGGGCTCTTTGTGAGCCTAACCACCCACAGAGCTGTGTAAGGAGGACGGCAGAGGTACTGCTGACTGCAGATGACTCGGGGAACTCCAGACCAGGCTGTATATATCCTTAAAGGGACCTCCGGCTGACCACTGAGAGTTTAAATCTTTAATGCGTGATTTAATTGCGCATCTGGTGAGTGCGCAATTCTTCTGTTACCTGACACATCACCATACCGTTGGATGTAGAAAGTTGATCACCATACTCTGAGATCATAATATTGGATCTTCATTTATATCACTTTCTTTTGGACATTGATTTATCACTATTGTCACTTTATTTCGCACCATTAGGTAGAGTACTGTTCAGTGACAGTATATAGTGTCATCACCTTGTCACTTTATGGACTTACTAATGTCATGATTATATGGTCACTTCATATACACTAACAGTCACTTTGAATATTATTTGAAACAGTGATATGTTTATTAAGTGTTCTTGCATGGCGACCCCTTCCTGTTATCTCCCATATATATTCTTATTATAGCCAAATTTACCCCCCTAACTCCTCCCACAGTTTTTACACTACATAGACCGTAATATACGGAAACGTGCGGATTGTTCCCAATTGGTGTGCTATTACTTTGTGGAACGTTTCGCCGAATGGTTCACAAAATATCTGCGTTTTTGTGGTGAAATTGGTCCCATAGGAATGAATGGTGGAATGTTCAAAACTAGAGTGTGAGCTGAAAAATCAGGACATGATTTCTAAACTGCCATCACTCCCTCATTTTCAAGCCCACCCACACAAATCCTATATTCAAACGTTCAATTATCCCCGCTGCCACTAAAAATGTCCACAGCTAAGCCATAGTCCTGATAGTTTTCACAATATGACCATTTGTTTGCAACTCACGCCGCCCATTGACATTCATTGAAACTCCACTCTAGCCACCTCAAATTTTAAGGGCAATTTCTAAACTGCGACCACTTCAGTTGGAGACTACTGGTGGAGGCAAGAACACTTCACACAATTTCCCCAGAAATTGTAGCTTTTCTAGTTTTTATTCTGTTCTGCTGGTTCATGTTTCTTGCCTTTGCACTTTTTGATTCATTTCACTTTATTTGATTTCTGACATTCTTTTTTTAGCGCTGCACCTATTATTTATATTATTGCTTTGGAAGGTTTTTTGGCACCTTTTGGTGTCACAGCACCTAGCCCATAGCGCTCACTTTCCTATTTGTGTTTCCAAAAAACTCCTCTAGAATCCCACCAGTTCTGGGGTTTTTTCCAGCCAGAACGTCCCTGCCAGAAAACGTTGATTCCAGTCTGTGTGTGTGTGGACACCTAGGATAACATGCTGGGGGGTTTACTGGCTGTAGAAAAAAAAAAAACATCAAAAGCCAAAAACAGCCGCTGTAAAAACGTCCCGTGTGCAGGAGGACTTACAATAAGGGCAGGTGCCCATAGGGGTCAGCACAGCGGGTAAATGGTTAGGACTTCCGCCTGGCAGTACTCGGGTCGTCGGTTCGAATCCCAACCACGGCACCACCTGCCTGGAGTTTGTATGTTCTCCCTGTGCCTGCGTGGGTTTCTCCGGGTACTCCGGTTTCCTCCCACACTCCAAAGACATGCTGGTAGGTGAATTGGCTCCTGTCTAAATTGGCCCTAGTATGTGTATGTATGAATGTGAGTTAGGGACCTTAGACTGTACGCTCCTTGAGGGTTAGGGACCTTAGACTGTACGCTCCTTGAGGGTTAGGGACCTTAGATTGTACGCCCCTTGAGGGTTAGGGACCTTAGATTGTACGCCCCTTGAGGGTTAGGGACCTTAGATTGTACGCCCCTTGAGGGTTAGGGACCTTAGATTGTACGCCCCTTGAGGGTTAGGGACCTTAGATTGTACGCCCCTTGAGGGTCGGGGACCTTAGATTGTACGCCCCTTGAGGGTCAGGGACCTTAGATTGTACACCCCTTGAGGGTTAAGGACCTTAGATTGTACGCCCTTTGAGGGTTAGGGACCTTAGATTGTACGCCCCTTGAGGGTTAGGGACCTTAGATTGTACGCCCCTTGAGGGTCAGGGACCTTAGATTGTACGCCCCTTGAGGGTCAGGGACCTTAGATTGTACGCCCCTTGAGGGTCAGGGACCTTAGATTGTACGCCCCTTGAGGGTCAGGGACCTTAGATTGTACGCCCCTTGAGGGTCAGGGACCTTAGATTGTACGCCCCTTGAGGGTCAGGGACCTTAGATTGTACGCCCCTTGAGGGTCAGGGACCTTAGATTGTACGCCCCTTGAGGGTCAGGGACCTCAGATTGTACGCCCCTTGAGGGTCAGGGACCTCAGATTGTACGCCCCTTGAGGGTCAGGGACCTTAGATTGTACCCCCCTTGAGGGTTAGGGACCTTAGATTGTACCCCCCTTGAGGGTTAGGGACCTTAGACTGTACGCCCCTTGAGGGTTAGGGACTGATGTGAATGTACAATATATATGTAAAGAGCGGCGTAAATTGATGGCGTTATATAAGTACCTGAAAATAGTAAACCATTGGGGGTTCTGATTTTCTGCTCTGATCTATTCCCGTGTAATATTTTCTGGCCCTTTGGCAGGGCGTGTGGGTAAATAAGGCGGACAGAGGCCTCCTCTATGTGGGCGACTCTCTATATAAAGCAATGCACCCCCCCTCGTCTCGTCATTGTAGCTCTGACTCCTTTGTGAAGCCCCAGCATGGAAAGCAATGCGGGTCGGGGATATGGAGCGCACTAAAAAGCTTTAGACAAAGGCTCATAGCTGCAGGCTACATTACTCCATCTCCGGCAACTGACCTAAAATCCCCCACTGAACCAACCGGACGGGGAGCTCCTGGCTGTACCATTGTCCAGGGCAGGGGGGGGGGGATCTTCACCTTGTCATACAGATCGTCATATGGAATAGTCTGGGGGGGTCAGAATAGAGGTGGCACACTTACTACTTAATTGCATGCCCATGAAACAGCCCAAAAAAAACTATGGTACTCAAAATTTACGTAAGCAACATTTTCAAAACCTTCTCAAGTCATTCGATTAGTGTTGGCAGCAAATGCTGGCCCAAGGCTTATTGCTCTCACTGGCACGCATGGCGATTCCTAAATTGTACGGGAGCAAACATTTTTGCATACCAAATATGCATGTAGATGGACGCAGGGGGGCTTTTAAACATTTTGTAGGGTGGTTATTCTTTTTTAAACTTTTTTTTTTTCTATTTAAAGCGAAGTTCCATCTGAAAAAAATAAATAAATAAAAGTCAGCAGCTACAAAAACGTTTTATTCAGTAGTTGATGAAATAATAAAACATTTTAATATAAATTAAATAAAACTGGCTTCGTTATTCAACAGTCAATAAAATAATAAAATATTGTTAATATCATCTAAATAAATAATCTACCTTTTTTATTTAGTGGTTTATGAAAACAAAATATATTTATATATATGCATGTTTGTGTAGATGGGCGCAGGGGGGCTTTTAAACATTTTGTAGGGTGGTTATTCTTTTTTAAACTTTTTTTTTTTCTATTTAAAGCGAAGTTCCATCTGAAAAAAAAAAATAAATAAAAGTCAACAGCTACAAAAACGTTTTATTCAGTAGTTGATGAAATAATAAAACATTTTAATATAAATAAAACTGGCTTCGTTATTCAATAGTTGATAAAATAATGTTAATATCATCTAAATAAATAATCTACTTTTTTTATTTAGTGGTTTATGAAAACAAAATACTTTTTTAATAGTAATTAAATAAAATTGTCTCTTTTATTCAGTAGTTGATGAAATTAAAACATATATATTTTTATTATATGTATATATAAACATTCTGCTCTCAGGTGCAACAATAAGCTCCACGAACCGGCCCTCCTATTCCTTCTGTACTGAAAATGTATTGTTGCTGTATTGTCTCCCGTTATATTGTACAGCGCTGCGCAAACTGTTGGCGCTATATACATCCTGTATAATAATAAGTAGTAGCAGCTAGCGCCAAGAGTGATGATACAAACTCTAAAAAATAAATGTAAATAAAAGTGAAGTGTTGCACTTTTATTTACATATATTTTTATTATAATCTAAATTAAAATTAAAAATGTAAAACATATATTTGTATTATAATATAAATAATCTAGTTGATGGAAAAAAAAAAGATTTTTAATATAAAATAAAATATACTTTTTTTTTTAATCGGTAGGGCTGGACATACAGGGGTTTATTGATTAAATCTGGAGGGTGCCAAATCAGGCTCACTTCTGCATAGAAACCAATCGGCTTCTTCAGCTTGTTCAATTAACTTCTTGCCGACCGCGCATAGCCGAATGACGGCTTCACCGCGGCCGGCCAGTTCTGAGTGGACGTCATATGACGTCCTCCCAGAACGCGCTCTCCTGCGCGCCCCAGGGGGCGCGCACCCGGCGATCTCCGTGATCGCTGTGTCCTACGGACACAGCTGATCACGTGCTGTGGTGAAAGGCCGATACCACCGGCCTTTTACCACGTGATCAGCGGTGTCCAATGACACGCTGATCACAGGGAAAGGCAAGTGCCGGTTCTCGGCTGCACTTTCCTCACGCTGTCAGATCGTGAGGAAAGTACTGCCGAGAACCGGCAGTTGTCAGAGCGGGGATCGGCACCGATCATCAGGGCACTGATGATCAGTGCCCTGATGATCGGTGCCCAGCAGTGACACCCGCAAGTTCCGCCCAGCAGTGCGCCCACTAGCCCCGCCCACCCGTTCCCAGCAGTGCCCCCACCTGTGCCCAGCAGTGCCCCCACCTGTGCCCAGCAGTGCCCCCACCTGTGCCACTCTGCAGTGCCACCTACCTGTGCCCAGAAGTGCCACCTACATGTGCCCAGCAGTGCCACCCACCTGTGCCCACCCACCAGTGCCACCCACCTGTGCCCACCCACCAGTGCTGCCCACCAGTGCCACCCACCAGTGCAGCCCAGCAGTGCTGCCAGTCAGTGCCACCAGTCAGTGCCCAGGGGTTGTGCCAGTCAGTGCCGCCAGTCAGTGCCCAGAAGTGATGCCAGTCAGTGCCGCCAGTCAGTGCCCAGAAGTGATGCCAGTCAGTACCGTCTATCAGTACCCATCATCAGTGTCACGTATCAGTGCCGCCTATCAGTGCTGCATATCAGTGCCGCCTATCCGTGACCCCTAATTAGTGCTGTCTATCAGTGCCGCCTATCCGTGCCACCTCATTAGTACTGCCTATCAGTGCCCTTTAGTGCTGCCTATCAGTGCCCATCAGTGCCGCCTATCAGTGCCCATCAGTGCCGCCTCATCAACGCAAATCAGTGAAGGAGAAAAAATACCTGTTTGAAAAATTTTATAAAAGAAACAAATAAACTTTTTTTTTTTTTCAAATTTTTTGCACTTTTTTTAATTTATAGCGCAAAAAGTAAAGCGCCCAGTGGCGATTAAATACCACCAAAAGAAAGCTCTATTTGTGAGAAAAAAATGATCAAAATTTCATATGGGTACAATGTTGCATGACCACGCAATTGTCAATCAAAGTGCGGCAGCGCTGAAAGCTGAAAATTGGCCTGGTAAGGAAGGGGGTATAAGTGCCCGGTAGGCAAGTGGTTAAGCTTTGACAGTAAAACCTGGAAGCTGATTGATTTCTATGCAGAGTTGAACCAGATTTTGTACCAGTTTTGGTAAATAAACCCCACAGTAATGAACCCTTTGTGCCAAAACCCAGTTGCTGAAATTAAAATATTGCTGGGATCCTTAAAGCGGAGTTCCAGCTGAAAAAAAAAAATAAATATAAGAATAAAACCTGTAGCCTCTGACTTTTAAAATACAGCCACTTACCCGTCCCTCGGTCCCGTGGTGTCCTCACCATCGCTGGTTTCGCCGGCCATCTTCTCTCCAAGGCGCCGGCATCTTCAGTGTGGGCACCCGGCTGTGACAGCTTGCGGCTTCATAGCTGGGTGCCCACTGCGCATGCGTGAGAAGCGCTGCACTTTGTGAATGGCCCCGTAGTCTTCTAGGACCTGTCATGTGTCCCAGAAGAATATGAGGAGGCAGAGGGGGGGGGAGGACAACTTTCGCTAGGAGATCGCAGCGGAAGTGGGAGCGGGTACCTGTCTAATTCGGGAACCCACTCCCCAAAGGCTTAAAGCAGAATTTCCCCTTTTGGGTGGAGCTCCGCTTTAACGTAATTGCTATCACACGGGGGGGGGGTGGGGTGATAAGCCCTCCGAGTGACAGTATAGTGCAGGTGGCAAGTTCTCTTTAAGGAGGCATCATGTAAAGATCAGCGTTTTTCTTCTAGAAAATTACTTCAAACCTGATATATTTTTTAGCAGAGGCCCTAGACTAGAGAATAAAATGGCGATAGTTGCACATTTTTCATGTCAAACGGTATTTGCACAGCGATTTGGCAAACACAATTTTATATATATACCGTATATACTCGAGTATAATCCGAGTTTTTCAGCACATTTTTTGTGCTGAAAAACGGCCCCCTCGGCTTATACTCGAGTCAACGTCTGCGGGATGACATGCCGTCCCTGTCATCTGGACACACCCCCGGGATCAATCCTCGCCGGTGATTGGCCGCCGGAACTGTAGCTCAGGAGAGGCACACAGGCACCCAATCACCGGCGAGGAGGTGGAGCTTGGAGAGGAGGAGCCGAGCGGCACCGCGAAGATCGAGTGAGTGAAGAGGAGGAGAGCGGCCGGAGAAGGAAGACATCTGACCGGTAAGTGTGTACCATGGGAGAGGGAGGGAGCGAGCGAGCCCAGGCTGGAGCAGGGGTCAGCAAGGTAAGTATCATTGGTGTCAGTGGGAGGAATAGTGCCCAATCATTGGTGTCACTAATACCAACGATGGGGCACTATTCATCCCCCCACTGACACCAACGATGGGGCACTATTCCTCCCCCCACTGACACCAACGATGGGGCACTATTCCTCCCCCCACTGACACCAACGATGGGGCACTATTCCTCCCCCCACTGACACCAACGATGGGGCACTACTATTCCTCCCCCCACTGACACCAACGATGGGGCACTACTATTCCTCCCCCCACTGACACCAACGATGGGGCACTACTATTCCTCCCCCCACTGACACCAACGATGGGGCACTATTCCTCCCCCCACTGACACCCCACAAATATTCATGTGATTTTATTGGTCTCTATCTTTATTTTTTACATTGACTAGTAGGTGCCTCATTTCCCACCCTCGGCTTATACTCGAGTCAATAGTTTTTCCCAGTTTTTTGTGGTAAAATTAGGTACCTCGGCTTATATTCGGGTCGGCTTATACTCGAGTATATACGGTATATATATATATATATTAAAAAAACTAAAAATTTGGTTGTATATTGTATTTTGTTCTTCTTTAATTAAAAAAAAAAATATATATATATATGTATACACACACATACACATACATACACACACACATATATATATATATATATATATATATATATATATATATATATATATATATTTATTTTAATTTTATTTTTTTATTATTTATTTATTTATTTTTTAATTAAATAAATACAAAATACAATAACCCAATTTTTTGTAAAATCTGAAAGGTTGTTACGTTCAGTAAATAAATACCCAACATGTCATACTTTAAAATTGCGCACGCTCGGGGAATGGCACCATACTGCAGTACTTAAAAATGTTTACAGGCTGCCTGTCTAAAGTTACAGAGGAGGTCTGGTGCTAGAATTATTGCTCTTGCTATGACGTTCACAGCAATATCTCACATGTGTGGTAAGGACACTGTTTACATATGTGAGCATGACCTACGTAAGCATTCACCACTGCGTGTGAGCACGGGGGGGGGGGGATGGGGGGGGCTTTTAAATGTTTTTGGTTTTTCTATTTTTACTTTTTTCTATTTTTACACTATTTTTTTTATTTTTTTTTTACTGTTTTTGCTATTGCAAGAAATATACACATCCCTTGCGATAACAAATCATGGCAGATCCTCTTTCTGAAGAGATCTCCTCTACAATGGAAAGCATTAGATTTAATAAAAAAAAAAAAAAAAACCCTATTGAAGATAGATTTAAAAAAAAAAAAAAAGGCCTTGTTTACAGTCTGTCGGAACCAGAAGTGATGTCATGACGTCGCTTTGTTCCTCCTAGACCATAGAGTTTAGCTGATGCCGTCTTTCCTCAGCTAATCTCTGTGGCCAGCCTCCGCAGCCGTCGGATCGGTTTCCAGGCTCACTGATCATCCCGGTAAGCCCGAGAACCACTGGAAATTGATGGGAAAAAAAGGGAAAAGTGGAACTGTTTAGGAGTGAAGTTCTGCTTTAACATCCACACGCCGCACATGTGCATTGCTGGGCAGCCATTGTGCTGAGAGCATGTTTTAATCTGGAGGAAAAGAAATGTAATCTCCAAACGCGGAAAGGTTTCTTCACAGTAAGAGCTGTGAGAATGTGGAATAGACTCCCTCCGGAGTTGGTTGTGGCCAGCTCAGTGGATTGCTGTAGGAAAGTCCTGGATTCTTTCTTGGATACACAGAATATAACTGGATATAACATTTATAGGGAAAGTTGATCCAGGGAATATCCGATTGCCTCTCGGGGGATCAGGAAGGAATTTTTTTCCCTGCAGGAGAAAATTGGATCATGCTTTGCTTGGTTTTTGCCTTCCTCTGCATCAGCTGTGGGTGGAGGATTATAATTTTTTTTTTTTTTTTTAATGGTTGAACTGGATGGACTTTTGTCTTTTTTCAGCCAGACTAACTATGTAACTAAAACCGAGTTATCACAGACAACTCTCGTTGCGGGCTAGAAATGGGTAGCCAGCAGGAATTGACCCCCAGTCGTGACCACTTCATGGTACTCGATCGCCAGTCCTCCACCCCACCCCCATTCTGAACTATTGAAAGGAACGCTGGAGGGGGCAGGAAGGGGTTAATCAGGGATAATGCTGTGTTTTACAATAAGAACTGTCCTTATTTAAATGATGTTGACAGATAATAGCAGATTCCATAGCATAACTGCTGTTACTGTAGAGATCCCCTACCTATATGGATGTTAATCTTACCTTTTTCTCCATGCACAGCAGGGTATCTGCCTCTCCGTCCATTATCACTCATGACCTTTATTCCAATGACTGTACAAATAGAGGTCTGATGATCTCTTGCAATATCAGCCCGTCCATTGGGAGTTGGTAGATATGTACCTGTGCTGGGGGGAGGTGGGACATTGACGGTGGGGGAGGTGGGACATTGACGGTGGGGGAGGTGGGACATTGACGGTGGGGGAGGTGGGACATTGACGGTGGGGGAGGTGGGACATTGACGGTGGGGGAGGTGGGACATTGACGGTGGGGGAGGTGGGACATTGACGTGGGGGAGGTGGGACATTGACGGTGGGGGAGGTGGGACATTGACGGTGGGGGAGGTGGGACATTGACGGTGGGGGTGGTGGGACATTGACGGTGGGGGAGGTGAGACATTGACGGTGGGGGAGGTGAGACATTGACGGTGGGGGAGGTGAGACATTGACGGTGGGGGAGGTGAGACATTGACGGTGGGGGAGGTGAGACATTGACGGTGGGGGAGGTGGGACATTGACGGTGGGGGTGGTGGGACATTGACGGTGGGGGAGGTGGGACATTGACGGTGGGGGTGGTGGGACATTGACGGTGGGGGAGGTGGGACATTGACGGTGGGGGAGGTGGGACATTGACGGTGGGGGAGGTGGGACATTGACGGTGGGGGAAGCTGCCACCTCTCCAGAGTAAATGGATTATTCCTGAAGAATGAGCTCAATAAGCAGTTCAGTAAACCTGTCTGGATGATCCGTTCTTCTCCATCTTATTATACGCATCAATTCTAATATTCTGGGATGTCTTATGACTCTGTCCCCGGAGGATGTCAGCGCCCTCCAGGCCTCGGGGACAAAGAGCTCCGCCAACAATCCTCTTCCCTCTCTCCGGGACAGTGATGGATCTTTTTGCGTTGGACGGGTTATTGGCTTCTGCAAACTGCATTGCTTTTTTCCCTAATAATAACCAAAGACTTTACTTTTTTGTTCAGAATTAATTTCCAGCGTGACCTTCATCATTTCTGCATTTGTTTTTTAATTATTTAAATGTTTTATTAATTTTTCACATCATCATTTTAAATATATAAAGCCAATAAAACAGACAAATTACATTCCACCTATCATAACATTCCCTGCAAATTTCCTTAATCTTGGTGACCTTTTACCCCACCCCTTTCCTATCCCCCTCCCCCCACTACCCTTTAAATATGCCTTTTTTTTTTTTCTAATTACCCATCACATTTCTATCAAATGAATTAGGAAATGTGTGCAGAATAATAGAAAATGGAGTGTATTGCGTGGACGGTCCTTGAAAGATTCTCCATAAACCCTGTAAATCAAAAATGATTGTAAAAGGGAAAAAATATTTTTTTTTAACCACTTCCGGTCCGGACACTTTCCCCCCCTTCCGGTCCGGACACTTTCCCCCCCTTCCGGTCCGGACACTTTCCCCCCCTTCCGGTCCGGACACTTTCCCCCCCTTCCGGTCCGGACACTTTCCCCCCCTTCCGGTCCGGACACTTTCCCCCCCTTCCGGTCCGGACACTTTCCCCCCCTTCCGGTCCGGACACTTTCCCCCCCTTCCGGTCCGGACACTTTCCCCCCCTTCCGGTCCGGACACTTTCCCCCCCTTCCGGTCCGGACACTTTCCCCCCCTTCCGGTCCGGACACTTTCCCCCCCTTCCGGTCCGGACACTTTCCCCCCCTTCCGGTCCGGACACTTTCCCCCCCTTCCGGTCCGGACACTTTCCCCCCCTTCCGGTCCGGACACTTTCCCCCCCCTTCCGGTCCGGACACTTTCCCCCCCCTTCCGGTCCGGACACTTTCCCCCCCCTTCCGGTCCGGACACTTTCCCCCCCCTTCCGGTCCGGACACTTTCCCCCCCCTTCCGGTCCGGACACTTTCCCCCCCCTTCCAGTCCGGACACTTTCCCCCCCCTTCCAGTCCGGACACTTTCCCCCCCCTTCCAGTCCGGACACTTTCCCCCCCCCTTCCAGTCCGGACACTTTCCCCCCCCCTTCCAGTCCGGACACTTTCCCCCCCCTTCCAGTCCGGACACTTTCCCCCCCCTTCCAGTCCGGACACTTTCCCCCCCTTCCAGTCCAGACACTTTCCCCCCCTTCCAGTCCGGACACTTTCCCCCCCTTCCAGTCCAGTCACTTTCCCCCCCTTCCAGTCCGGACACTTCCCCCACCCCCCCACCCCCCACCCCCCTTCCAGTCCGGACACTTTCACCCCCTTCCTGTCCAGGCCAATTTTCAGCTTTCAGCGCTGTCACACTTTGGATGACAATTGCGCGGTCATGCAACACTGCACCCATATGAAATTTTTAGCATTTTTTTTAGATAGATAACATTTTATTTTAGTGGTATTTATTCACAGCTGGGATTTTTATATTTTTTTTGCTATATAAATGAAAAAGTCCAAAATGTTTGAAAAAAAGTGTTTTTCTTATAAAATTTTGCAAATAAATAATCTTTCTTGATAAATCTTAGCCAAAATGTATTCCGTTATCTTTTTAGTAAAAAATAATAACCCGAACTAGTTTATAACCAAAAATTATAATTTTTAAAAAACATTTTTTTACATTTTTTTATTATTTATGGGGTTTTTTTTGTTTTTTAACATACTGTTACCCTAGCAGTACAGGGTCTCCATGGTGACACTGTACTACTTGTGGGGGCTGATAAAGATTTTTTTTTTTACACTGATTGCTTTTACACCCATAAAGGCTGTAAAAGCAATCATTTCTCCTGCTCTCTGGCTGCATTCTTGCAGTCATTGAGAAATACTGTGAGAGCTGTGATTGGTCACAGCTTGTCACATGGTACAAGGCTGTTATGAATAGCCCTGTACCATGTGATCTCTGTGATCATTCACAGATTTCACACGTAGTAAGCAATGATGTCAGAAGTGACATCTTGCTTACACCTATTCATGTGATCACTGATTGACCAATCAGTGATCACATGATCGGGACCTCACACAGAGGTCCCATACAGCAATCAGTGTTCCACTGTGTCCTTCGGACACAGCGGGCACCGGATCGCGGTGCCACGCGCACCCAGGGAGCGTGCACAATTCAAAATGGCGGGCGCCGTTTATGAGCGGCAACCCGCCCCTGCACTGCCACCATCCGGTCGTTTATATACAGCGGCCGGACGGGAAGTGGTTAAATAACAAACATGTTATACTTACCTGTGCTGTGTAATGGTTTTGAACCGAGCAGCCCCGATCCTCCTCTTCTCTGGTTCCTTGCCGCTCCTGGCTCCTCCCCCCGGCTGAACGGTGGCTTCTTTCTCTCTGGCTGTGATTGACAGCAGTAGGAGCCAATGTCTTTTGCTGCTACCTCTCAGCCAATGAGGAGAGAGAGAGCAGCGATGTAACTCTTCGGCACAGTGCTGGATCGACATCTCAGGTAAGTATGGGGGAAGAGGGTTTTTTTTTTTAACTTTAAGCCTTTTGCTGCCAGAGCCAAATGTCATACAGACCTGACAGCGGGGGGGGGATGGGGGTTATACACAATCCAGTGGCTGCAGCCACTGGTGGCTCCGCAGCCGCCGATTTTTGATAAAGGTGAACCATCACTTTTAGGTTTGATCAGGCTTAGGCATAGCTGATGCAACGCATCGAAAAAAATGATGTCGTCTTCTTCCATATGCCTGCAATACAGAAGCATTGTGGTTACATTGTGCAATGGGACCAAGTTATAGAGTTGAGTGCCGGCCCCTCGAGTCACTAGAGACTCGAACCCCAGTGGGATCCATTTTAAAATGACAGCTGATAGGGAAGTGGTAAATATTTTAGATGACCCCCTTTTGAAAACCACAGTACCGATATAGCATAACAATTGATTCTTCTGCCAGCTTGTACAGAGGTCTCTTTTCCATAGATTACACCAGTCCCTGTGTTGTAGGACACTATTTGGTCCAACTCATATGTGGACCCCATCCAGCTCATGGAGTTCAGGCACCTTTAGTGAAGGGTATGGTTGGTTCTACTGCATAGAAAGACATATTGGACAATTGAACTCTTCCATCCTTGTGGTAATAGTTTGGTGTTTCAGCATGACTGTGTACAATGCCAGCTCCATAAAGAAATGGTTTGACCAGTTTGTGCAGGACAATAGAGTTCCTCCACACCAGATACCTGACCTCAGCCTTACTGTTCACCTTTGGGATGAATTAGAAGGTTGATGGTAAGCTAGGTCTTCTCATCCAGCATCAGCAACTAACCTCACAAATGTTCTTTTGCCTGAAATACTCCACAATTTTGATGGAAGCCTTCCCAAAAGAGTGGAGCCAGCTCCATAAAGACATGGTTTGACCAATTTGGTTTGGAGGAACTCGAGTGTCCTGCATAGAGCCCTGACCTCAACCCTACTGAACACCTTTGGGATGAATTAGAAGGTTGATGGTAAGCCAGGTCTTCTCATCCAGCATCAGCAACTAACCTCACAAATGTTCTTTTGCCTGAAATACTCCACAATTTTGGTGGAAGCCTTCCCAAAAGAGTGGAGCCAGCTCCATAAAGACATGGTTTGACCAGTTTGTGCAGGACAATCGAGTTCCTCCACACCAGATACCTGACCTCAGCCTTACTGTTCACCTTTGGGATGAATTAGAAGGTTGATGGTAAGCTAGGTCTTCTCATCCAGCATCAGCAACTAACCTCACAAATGTTCTTTTGCCTGAAATACTCCACAATTTTGATGGAAGCCTTCCCAAAAGAGTGGAGCCAGCTCCATAAAGACATGGTTTGACCAATTTGGTTTGGAGGAACTCGAGTGTCCTGCATAGAGCCCTGACCTCAACCCTACTGAACACCTTTGGGATGAATTAGAAGGTTGATGGTAAGCCAGGTCTTCTCATCCAGCATCAGCAACTAACCTCACAAATGTTCTTTTGCCTGAAATACTCCACAATTTTGGTGGAAGCCTTCCCAAAAGAGTGGAGCCAGCTCCATAAAGACATGGTTTGACCAGTTTGTGCAGGACAATCGACTTCCCCCACACCAGATACCTGACCTCAGCCTTACTGATCACCTTTGGGATAAATTAGAAGGTTGATGGTAAGCCAGATCTTCTCATCCAGCATCAGCAACTAACCTTACAAATGTTCTTTTGCTTGATATACTCCACAATTTTGGTGGAAGCCTTCCCAAAAGAGTGGAGCCAGCTCCATAAAGACATCGTTTGACCAGTTTGGGGTGGAGGAACTCCAGTGTCCTGCATAGAGCCCTGACCTCAACCCGATAGAACACCTTTGGGATGAATTGGATCTGATGGAGAGCCAGGTATTCTCATCCAGTATAAACATCTTACCTCACAAATGGGCACAAATTCCAACAGCGACCGTCCAAAATCTTGTGGAGGCTATTATAGCCGCAAAGAGGGGGGGGGATTCAATATTAACCACTTAACCTCCGGAATGTTTTACCCCTTCATGACCAGAGCATTTGTTTGCTATTCAGGCACTGCACTACTTTAACTGGAAATTGCGAGGTCATGCAGCACTGTACCCAAATGAAATTTATATCATTTTTTGTTTGACACAAATAGAGATTTCTTTTGGTGGTATTCGATCAGCACTAGGTTTTTTTGTATTATATAAACTAAACAAAAGACAAAGTTTTTGGAAAAACAGTATTTTCTACTTTCTGTTATAAAATATCCAATAAAAAAAAAATATCAATATCAAATGTTTCCATAAATTTAGGTCAAAATGTATTTTGCTACATGTCTTTGGTATAAAAAAGAAAATCCCATTATGTGTATATTAATTGGTTTGTGTGCAAGTTATAGTGTCTACAAACTATATATACTGGAATTTACACAGCTATGATACTATACTGGTAATGGCAGTGATCAGTGCCAAATAGTAGGACTGTTGTAGTGTGGCGGACAATCCGGCGCTGGGAGGTACACTGACATCAATACTGTACACTGTATTAATGCCACTGGCTGGGGAAGGGGTTAATATCGGGGGACAATCAAGTGGTTAACTGTGTTCCTAACAAGTATAATGGGTGCTGCTTTTACTAACAGATCTGGTTGTTTTTTCTCCTTTTCAGGGAGAAAAAACAGCCAGATCACTGATCTGTATACATAGCCCTCTGTGTTTGTAAACACAAACACGGTGATTGGCTACAGCTGATCAGCAGGTATCGTCCATAAGTCATTGGCCTGGGCCTGCTTACAAAATCCCACTGTAGCTAGGTGGCAGCGTGGGTTAGCATGTGCACGCCCCTAACCTGGCTCATGTTACATGTATGTGATCCAGCCTGCCCGTGCCCCCCGTACTGTAGGCAGGAAGGAACTGGTTAAGGGTTGGATTTTAAATGAAATGCACAAAAAGCTCATATTGGTGTGTGGGTTATATTTCCGCAAATGTTGCACATGGGCAATGTGCTCAGAATAGCCTCAAACTTAACCTGCGTGCATTTTGTTTTCCTCTTTTGCAGAGTCTCATCCTCCACCATCTGGGCCGGTACAGCCTGGCGGAGAAGATCCTGAGAGATGCCGTCCAGGTGAATTCCACGGCCCATGAAGTGTGGAACAGCCTTGGCGAGGTGCTCCAGGCTCAAGGGAATGACGATGCCGCAACTGAATGCTTCCTGACCGCCCTGGAACTGGAGGCCAGCAGCCCGATTGTCCCCTTCACCATAATCCCCCGCGTTCTGTGAGCTGAGATCAGACCCGGTGTCATGTTCAGAGCAACGGCAACACCACCAATCAAACCTCATCCTTACGGTTGTATTTCACCAATCACAGGTGGCCCTGGATGATGGCACATTTCTTTGTATTATCTGTCTGAAGTAGGTGAGAGGCTGGCCAGTGGTTTCAGTGTTTTTGCTGAATGTACACCAATTGCAGGCAGAATTGGGTTGGGGCTGTGCTTGAGGTCCTTCATTACTGTTAAGGAAAGGTTCAGCTGGTCACAGTATGAATCTGTGAGGTCACAGAAAACCATCCACAGAAATACAAGCCTGTACTTCATGGGGCCTCCATCCCGGCAGCATACAAGCCTGTACTTCATGGGGCCTCCATCCCGGCAACATACAAGCCTGTACTTCATGGGGCCTCCATCCCGGCAACATACAAGCCTGTACTTCATGGGGCCTCCATCCCGGCAGCATACAAGCCTGTACTTCATGGGGCCTCCATCCCAGCAACATACAAGCCTGTACTTCATGGGGCCTCCATCCCGGCAACATACAAGCCTGTACTTCATGGGGCCTCCATCCGGCAACATACAAGCCTGTACTTCATGGGGCCTCCATCCCGGCAACATACAAGCCTGTACTTCATGGGGCCTCCATCCCGGCAACATACAAGCTGTACTTCATGGGTCTCCATCCAGGCAACATACAAGCCTGTACTTCATGGGGCCTCCATCCCTGCAACATACAAGCCTGTACTTCATGGGGCCTCCATCCCTGCAACATACAAGCCTGTACTTCATGGGGCCTCCATCCCGGCAACATACAAGCCTGTACTTCATGGGGCCTCCATCCCGGCAACATACAAGCCTGTACTTCATGGGGCCTCCATCCCAGCAACATACAAGCCTGTACTTCATGGGGCCTCCATCCCAGCAACATACAAGCCTGTACTTCATGGGGCCTCCATCCCGGCAACATACAAGCCTGTACTTCATGGGGCCTCCATCCCGGCAACATACAAGCCTGTACTTCATGGGGCCTCCATCCCGGCAACATACAAGCCTGTACTTCATGGGGCCTCCATCCCAGCAACAGGGACCAATCTGAATTCATGGCTGCTTGATACGTTGCAAAACTTAACCAGTTTAGAATCTTTCCCTGCACTTACCTGGGCATTCCTTTCGTTGTTGTCCTTCAGGCATCTGAATCTAAGGCGAGGGCAGCACATACATGTGGATACAGGCTTTAAATGGTTGGAAACCCTTACCATTATCCAGCAAAGTGAATGGTCTCGTCAAATGAATCCTCCAACATGAGTTGTACCTGTTTATCTGCAGTTATCTCTTTACATCTGTTTAAAATCCATAATTTATACAGCTTGTCTGAGCTGTCAGAAAAAAGGGACAAAAAGCTGAAATTACACACGGCAGAGGAGTCTGAGAGCTGATTGGAGGGAAGAGAGCCCCCCTCCCTTCCACACAGCTCACAGACAATCTGGTAGAGGTCCCTTCCCTGTCACCATTTTTCTCTTGGTGTCAGGAAAACTTGTCAGAAATTCTGGATTGAGGCATGTACACACTATAGAGGGGATATGCTTTGTTCATATTTCATGTCTGAGGGTTTACAACCATTTTAACTTGCTTAGGAGCATCATGTGTCCATTGAGGGACTCAGGAAGTTTTTAGCCTTCAGGTTCCACTGCTTCCTACAGGAGGATTGGATGCTGGCAAACTAATATCTGTAGGCCAGCCCAGGATAACTTTTTTTTTTTTTCTTTCAACTGGCTTAGACATGTTTTCTTCACCTCTGCTGCAGTAAAAAGTAACCTCAAAGTTTGCTAGCAACTTTTATTTCAAATGTTTTCTTCCATCAAGACTCTTCTCTGCATTGCTGTGGGGGATTTCCTGTCCATGTGGCAGTTTTCTGATGTGGTTGTCCTCAGCCTTGCTTCAGGAGTTCTGCATCTGGACCCTGCTGGACTAGACATTTTGTGGATAGCCTGGAAGTGACCTTGGAGGATTAGGTTCCATGTTGGAATGCTTTCCAGTACTGGTAAAAGTTGAGCATTTCCAGGTCAAAAGCTGCAGGCATTTCCTCATCTCTGAAGACTCTGAGTAGGCCGTTCCAGTCGAGCACCTGGAGCTGTCATTTTCTTCAGCTTTAAGGTGCTATTCTTTCCTTTTTTTACTTTTTTTTGATCTGGAAGTGGTTAAGGCTGTACTGAGTGCTGGCATCATTCTCTGGGTCGAATGTCACACACTTTCTCTCCTGCCGTATGGTGTCAAAGAGGCATCTCCCTATTGCTGCTCCTGGTACAAGGAGCTACATGGAACTTGGATCCGGTCCTGCTGCCTACCTATAGTGACTTTGGTTGTCTCTGGTCATCTGACCTTCACTTGCTACCGCTGTCCAGATTTGATGAGTACTTAAAGCCTTGAGCCTATACTTTGCCTTACTGCACCGCAGCTGAAAAATGTCCAGATCTGGACACAGGGAAGGGGGTACTGCAAAAGCAGTCCTGCTGTACTATCTACTAACTTCAGAATGGCTACGAATGGTGCCAGTACAGCCTGGAGTCATGCTGTTAGAACGTCTTCCATCTTCAAAATTCTCTTTAGCCCAGCTGGATGTTTTTGGGTTCTGCCCTTTTGACTGAGGTCCTTACCATGGTGATGCAAGACTTTATGACCTAAATTACCCATATATTTGCCACCATCGATCTCGGAGGCCACAAGCAGGCTTCAGCATCCTCTCTCCAGCAGATTCTGTATCTAACTTGCCCATGCAGCTTCTGAGCCATTGGCCATTGAGTTGCTCAAGTCCTTGACAAAGCAGGTTACCCTTGAGGATTCACAGTCAACTTGCTGTTACTCCCACCTTAAAGGAGACCGTGATGGCTCTTAGTGATGAAGTGTGCATCATTCTGACAGTAGAGGATCAGCCTGTTGCATCTGCCAGTACTGTTTCTAGTCTTGCACTTGTTTGCGCCTGCTTTTCGTCAGCACCCTGATAACTTGTTTGCTCCCTCCAAGAGTTTCCTGACGTATCCATTTTTTTTTTGGATAGCGCCTTGTTAAGGCAAGTCATAGCAGACTCAACTGATAACTGGGAAGATCATCCGGAACACCAGTCCCAAGTGCCGATTTGCCATCCTTGCTTCTCTGTCACTGGCATCTATTTCGAAGCCTTAGTTCTAAGGGACATCAGCATCAAAGGAATCACAGATGCACTACGAATCCTTTCAGCAAGGCCTGTCATATGAAGGAAAGAGATACTTCCTTTGGTGTGGATTCCCAAGGCTGCCAGCCCAGGAACTTCTCCCTGAGATGAATCCTCTCCATCCTGCAGCTGGATTTGGCCTAGCATTTGGCTTTCAGCAAGATTGAGTGTATTCTGTTTGAGTAGGACTTTTGCCCCTCCCGCCATCTATTCCCCATTGGCTCTATTGGATGTAAATCTGATTCTCTCTGTGCCTCTGAATCCCCAGTTTGAACCTAATAGAGACATTCCTGGATCTAGTCACACCACCAAAGTGGTTTTCCTTGTAGCCTTCACCTTTTGTGAAGCTAGTGTCTTGTAAAAGTGGCTTTATATTTCTGGTCTTGCAAGTTGATGTTGGTCTCCCTTTCACCTCAACCAGAACATTGCTTCCCTGTCCCTCTGGTTCATCAACAGGAAGATTTCCTTCTTTTTTTGGATGTGGTTCAAGCTTTGAGATTCCCTTTTTTTTGCCATCCTGGATAGACCCTGAAATGCTGCACCAGCTTCTTGTTCTACCATCTCTAGGTGGCTCAGACAGACCCTGTATTCTCAAATGTTGGGTTCCACCCTTCCCTGTCAAGGCACATTTCAGCCTCATCTGATGCCAGCTCCAGGCAACTCTCCAGTTTTCAGTTGGGCCTGTTAGTAATTGGTGTGTTGCTCACCCCTCAGTTGAAGTTATTTTGGACTTTACGAAGGATAAAGACTTCCTTTGTCAGGCAATGGACAAGAAAAAGGATTTTGCACTCTTAAAATCCTTTTCTTGCAGTCCATGGGGGTGAACACAGGGCCCCTCGGGGTGTATGGTCATGCTCTTTGTGCTGCTTTGCTACAAAACTGATGCATGCTGGTGGTAGGAGGGATTATCCTGGGCTTCCCTACACTTTGTTGGTGTCCTCTCCTCCAGGAGGTAGAGTAACTACTTTTCTACTCACCGTAAAATCCTAAAGCAGAATTCTAGGCAAAACTTTTTTTTTTCTCCCCATTTTGGATAGGGCAAGGGAGGGTTATAACCCCTGCAAGGGGTTATTTTTTTATCCCTTTGGGGAGATTTACCTTCAGTTCCTGTTCCAACACCAAAACAAAGTGAGAGAAAAAAAAAAACATAAATTAGGGAATCTCTTGGGGAACCTCAAGTCACCAGGAATAGTGTCCCCATTGGAAGATCTCCCATGTATTCCTTTCCTGGGGACAATCCAAATTTTGTATTTTCTTTTACTTTCACTCTTAATGATAAACAGGACAAATAGAGAGGGGGAATCTCCCCTAAGGAGGGCACAAACAGCAATAAAAACTGACAGGGGTTCTAATTTATCTCAACTCGATCCAAAACTTAAAAAAGGTTTGCTTTTAGTTCTACTTTAATTTTCAATCAGCCGCAAACAATGTTGTAGAAACATTAAAAGCACTCTTCATCTCCTATCTGGGGGGGCTTAACGCGTCCCATTGGGGGTGCTGACTGTCCCTTTAAACAAGGCGCTAGCAGACGACACGACTTTTTGAAGCTGGTTGAAAGCCTGCTTGTTTTAAAGCGACACTAAAGCTTTGGGGTTTTTTTTAAATAAAATAACAAACATGTCATACTAATCTGCTCTGCAGAGGTTTTGCACACCGCTTCCCCAATCCTCTACTTTTTGGGTCCCCTCTGGCGTTTCTGGCTCCTCCCCCCCAAGCAGTGCCCCCAGAGAAAGCATCTTTCCTTGAGGGGCACCGTTACATGCTTGTTCCTGAGTCGCTGCTCTATGCGTCCATAAGACACACAGAGCCCTGCCCTCTCTCTCCTCATTGGCTCACTGGCTGTGATTGGCAGGAGACAATGGGCTCCCACTGCCGTCTCAGCCAATGAGGAGGGAGAGTCCCCAAACAGCCTGGGTTGGAGGGGGCTCAGGTAAGCATTACGGCAGACATTGCTCTCTTTTAACCTGCACAAGGTTTTTAATGGCCCTTAAGCTGCTTTCACACCGATCCATTTTCTTTCTGATATGTATTCAAAAAGTGGAAGAAAGAAAACCGTGTGACCATGTGATCCTATGGAAGCGATCTATTCCAGATCCTCTGCATTTATTAAAATCCTACTTGCTGCATTTTTGGAGTGATTGAAAAAAAACAAATGCACATCCCCATTAAAATCTATGGACAACAGCAAAAAAAAAAAAAATGCACCTGCGTTGCATTTTTAATGCAGTTTGAGGCACATGCCCAGTGTACAACGCACTGCAAAACAGCTAAAAATGCATATGTGTGTGAGAGCACACCTACGCAGGCCATAGACGGTTGGTTTATCGGCCCAATGAATAAATTGACAGATATTCGCACCGTTAGTGGGACAATGTCGTCGGCTGATTTTCTCGTTTCTTTTATCAGTCATGCTGGAAAATTTGTGCAAAACGGACAATTTTTGTAAGCATTGGTGGCAACAGAATGACCGGTTTTTCGGTTTTTGGC
The DNA here is from genome assembly GCF_062004578.1 of Staurois parvus. Taxonomy (NCBI): domain Eukaryota; kingdom Metazoa; phylum Chordata; class Amphibia; order Anura; family Ranidae; genus Staurois; species Staurois parvus. The sequence goes on along the minus strand of NW_028320319.1, from coordinate 5,051 downwards.
CGATAAACAAATCGGCTATGGCCTGCATTACTGTGTTTAAATAAAAAAAAAAAAAAAAAAAAGGCTCCAAAAATGTTTCCCTTTAACACCCCTGATCATAGTACAGCGCTCCCCCCCCCCCCCCCCACCGCAGACAATGCATTTCACCCGGCCTCATCTATATCTCAGTCACTGTAAACCAGACACAAGTCAAGAGAGAGAAATATAAATATATATTTTGAAACTGTATGCCTGTTACATGATTTTGAGAAATATACTGTTTAATTTAATTTTTTTTTATGTGAATTCAGAGATTATTTATGGAAAACCGTATGTAAAGCCAGATGTTACCGTCGGACATTCCTCATGTGGTACATGAATTCTGTGAACTTTACATATGTCAATAAAGTGATTTTTAAGAGAGTTTTTGGTGTTGGGATTGAAAGAACCCGGATCACTTCAAGGGGGTAGAGAACCTGGGTCACCTCAAGGGGTAGAGAACCCAGATCACCTCAAGGGGGTAGAGAACCCGGATCACCTCAAGGGGGTAGAGAACTCCGGATCACCTCAAGGGGGTAGAGAACCCGGATCACCTCAAGGGGTAGAGAACCCGGATCACCTCAAGGGGTAGAGAACCCGGATCACCTCAAGGGGTAGAGAACCCGGATCACCTCAAGGGGTAGAGAACCCGGATCACCTCAAGGGGTAGAGAACCCGGATCACCTCAAGGGGTAGAGAACCCGGATCACCTCAAGGGGTAGAGAACCCGGATCACCTCAAGGGGGTAGAGAACCCGGATCACCTCAAGGGGTAGAGAACCCGGATCACCTCAAGGGGGTAGAGAACCCAGATCACTTCAAGGGGGTAGAGAACCCGGGTCACCTCAAGGGGGTAGAGAACCCGGGTCACCTCAAGGGGGTAGAGAACCCGGATCACCTCAAGGGGGTAGAGAACCCGGATCACCTCAAGGGGGTAGAGAACCCGGGTCACCTCAAGGGGTAGAGAACCCGGGTCACCTCAAGGGGGTAGAGAACCCGGATCACTTCAAGGGGGTAGAGAACCCGGATCACTTCAAGGGGGTAGAGAACCCGGATCACCTCAAGGGGGTAGAGAACCCGGGTCACCTCAAGGGGGTAGAGAACCCGAATCACCTCAAGGGGGTAGAGAACCCGAATCACCTCAAGGGGGTAGAGAACCCGGGTCACCTCAAGGGGTAGAGAACCTGGGTCACCTCAAGGGGGTAGAGAACCCGGGTCACCTCAAGGGGTAGAGAACCTGGGTCACCTCAAGGGGTAGAGAACCCGGATCACCTCAAGGGGTAGAGAACCCGGATCACCTCAAGGGGGTAGAGAACCCGGATCATTTAAGGGGGTAGAGAACCCGGGTCACCTCAAGGGGCTAGAGAACCCGAGTCACCTCAAGGGGGTAGAGAACCCGGGTCACCTCAAGGGGGTAGAGAACCCGGGTCACCTCAAGGGGGTAGAGAACCCGGGTCACCTCAAGGGGGTAGGAAATGTTTTTTTCTTCACTTGTATAGTAAGGCCTACCTGTACAGTATACATCTCCGGGGCTCTACACAGCTAAATATCTCCTAAAGGACCGGCATACCCATACCATTCCTACAGAGCTCTGTGATGTAAGAAACGTCTCCCACACAGGGGATGATGTCATTGCGGCTTGGCCATTCAAGCCTCCGGAGCCAACGATCCCGGATCGGGTGAATATGGAAGCCGTGTCAGTGAGAAAAACGCCCCGCTGGAGGACTTTGTTTTAACCCCTCGCCTACAGGACACTTATACCCCTTCCTGTCCAGGCCAATTTCCAGCTTTCAGCGCTGTCACACTTTGAATGACGATTGCGCGGTCATGCAACACTGTACCCATATGAAATTTTATCATTTCTTTGTGACAGATAGAGCTTTATTTTGGTGGTATTTAATCATCTCTGGGATTTTTATTTTCTCTTAAACCAAAAACCACTGAAAATTTTGAAAAAAAAAAAAATTTTTTTCTTAGTTTTTGTTATAAAATTTTGTAAAGTGATTTTTTTTCTCCTTGACTGATGTGCGCTAATGAGGCTGCAGTGATGGACACTGATGAGGAGGCACTGGTAAGTGGCACTGATGAGGCACTGGTAGGTGGCACTGATGGGCATTGACAGGCATCACTGATGGGCACTGAAAAGCAGCTCAGATGGGCACTGATATGTGGCATTGATGTGCACTGGTGGACACTGACAGGTGGCACTGCTGGGGCTACACAGATCATCAAGGCACAATACTCATCAGTGCTCTGATGATCAGTGTACATGTCCCCCTCCGCGGAATGCCGATTACCGGCTCTCCTCTGTCAGCATGACAGCTCGTGGGAGAGAAATGTCGATAACCTGCAATTCCCTGTATACATGTGATCAGCTGTGATTGGACACAGCTGATCACATGGCCGAGCCAACCTCTTCGGCTCTTTCCGTTGATCGGTGATCTGCTGTGTCTGAGGGACACAGCGCACCGCCGATCGCTGCACTCCGGGAGCCATGCATGCGCGGTGAGAATGGGAGGGCGTCATATGACATCCTCCCATAATGAGAGAACCGCCTTGCGTCCATCATATTACTATATGGCGGGCGGGAGGTGGTTAACCACTTCCCGACCGGCCGTTGTATATAAACGGTGGCAGTGCAGGGTCGGGTGGTCGTTTATAAACGGCCTCCCCGCCCCATGCTGGTGTGCGCTCCCTGGGAGCTTACAGCACTGCGATCCGGTGCCCGCTGTGTCCTCCAGACACAGTGAAACACCGATCATCGGACAGGACCTCTGTTAGAGGTTCTGATCATGTGATCGCTGATTGGCCAATCAGTGCTCACATGCAAAGTCGTAAGCAAGATGTCACTTGTGACATCATTGCTTACTTCGTGTGAAATCTGTGAATGATCACAGAGGTCACATGGTACAAGGCTATTCACAACAGCCTTGTACCATGTGACAAGCTGTGACCAATCACAGCTCACTCAGTACTTTTCAATGGCTGCAAGAATGCAGACAGAGAGAAAGAGAAATGATTGCTTTGGCATCCTATATGGGTGTAAAAGCAATCAGTGTAAAAAAAAAAAAAAAAAAATCTTCATCACCCCCCACAAGTAGTACAGTGTCACCATGGCGACACTACTGCTAGGGTGACAGTATGTAAAAAAAAATAACATAAAAAATAACATAAAAATGTTTAAAAATTATAATTTTTGCTTATAAACTAATTTGGATTTTTTTTTTACTAAAAAGATAACGGAATAAATTTTGGCCAAGATTTATGATGAAACATTTATTTGCAAAATTTTATTAAAAAACACTTTTTTTCAAAATTTTTGGACTTTTTCATTTACATAGCAAAAAAAATAAAAATCCCAGCGGTGAATAAATACCACCAAAATAAAAGCTTTATCTGTCTCAAACAAAAAATGGTAAAAAATTCATACGGGTACAGTGTTGCATGACCGCGCAATTGTCATTCAAAGTGTGATAGCGCTGAAAGCTGAAATTTGCCCTGGTCAGGAAGGGGGTAAAAGTGTCCGGACTGGAAGGGGGGTAAAAGTGTCCGGTCTGGAAGGGGGGTGAAAGTGTCCGGTCTGGAAGGGGGGGGAAAGTGTCCGGACTGGAAGGGGGTGAAAGTGTCCGGACTGGAAGGGGGTGAAAGTGTCCGGACTGGAAGGGGGTGAAAGTGTCCGGACAGGAAAGGGGTGAAAGCGTCCGGACAGGAAAGGGGTGAAAGCGTCCGGACAGGAAGGGGTGGAAAGCGTCCGGACTGGCAGGGGGGGGGAAGCGTCCGGACTGGAAGGGGGGGAAAGCGTCCGGACTGGCAGGGGGGGGAAGCGTCCGGACTGGAAGGGGTGGAAAGCGTCCGGACTGGAAGGGGGGTGGAAAGCGTCCGGACTGGAAGGGGGTGGAAAGCGTCCGGACTGGAAAGGGGTGGAAAGCGTCCGGACTGGAAGGGGGTGGAAAGCGTCCGGACTGGAAGAGGGTGGAAAGCGTCCGGACTGGAAGGGGGGGAAAGCGTCCGGACTGGAAGGGGGTGGAAAGCGTCCGGACTGGAAGGGGGGGGGAAGCGTCCGGACTGGAAGGGGGGGGGAAGCGTCCGGACTGGAAGGGGGGGGGAAGCGTCCGGACTGGAAGGGGGGGGAAGCGTCCGGACTGGAAGGGGGGGGGGAAGCGTCCGGACTGGAAGGGGGTGGAAAGCGTCCGGACTGGAAGGGGGGGGGGAAAGCGTCCGGACTGGAAGGGGGGGAAGGTATGTTTCACATAATGCCTCAGTATGCAATGTATATACAAACATTATGACAGGTTTTTTTTTGTTAAAAGACCACAAGGTATAATCCACCCCGATACACATTTAATTTGGTAATAAACTGAGAACAGAGATCGCTCCTGAATAAATAAATTATTTTTCAATAGAAAAACACAAAAAGGTTGCAGTTTTAAAAAAGGCATTTTTCTGAAATGCTTATTAATTCACCTTTCATGACGAGGGTCACACAGCCTTCAACACCCAATTGTGCAACTTTGATTTGTGAGTAGTTGTCAATTATATGTACAATATCACTACTACTCACACCAATCAAAGTTGCACAATTGGGTGTTGAAGTCTGTGTTACCCTCGTCATGAAAGGCATCAGATTCAACCAACGTGATTTGGAGGGAAGTGCCTCCCTTCTTCTTCAGGACTTCAGAGGATTCTATTGTAATTCTAACATCTGCTGAAGGAGCTACATGAGGAATAATACAGACTGTCGCCTCCTGACACACGAAGAATGGTCAGCATTCCATTGCAATTCCAATAAATATTAATATGAAGCTCTATAGAAGGGGGAGGCCACGCCCCTGAAATGCATTGGCTTTATTTGAGGCTCTTAAAAGTATTACTAAACCCACATCAGTGCAATCAGTCTGTAGATGCAGCAAAGCGTGCTGGTTATACTCACTGTGGGACCTAAGGGGTTAATCCTCTGCATTGTGTAAAAAGAAAAAGGCTGTTTGATCCTGTCTTCTCTGATCCTCCTCTTCTGCCTCCAATCCAGCAACCCCC
>NW_028320318.1:0-61949 GCF_062004578.1 Staurois parvus | reverse complement strand
AAGACTCAGGGCGGCCGAGACTGGGAAGATGGCGGCGCCCAGGAGCGGCGGTTCGGATGGGATGTGTTCCCCGTCGGTCGGTCCGGTATGTCCCCCCCCGGTGCCCCCCCTTACCGGAGGCCCACATGGTGACGGAGAACTCGCCCTCCAGCGTCTTGATCTGGACCTGTTTCTGCTCCCATTTCCTGGGCTCGGTGCCGGTGAGGTATCCGCTCTTCTTGCCGCTCCTCTTGCCGCCGCCGCCGCTCCGCTTCCCCCGGTGCGTCTTCCCGGTGAGCAGGCCGTGCTCCATGTAGTCGTCATCGCCGGTGCCGGGGGCCGGGATGAGGATCTGGTCATCGTAGCCGTCGTCGGTGCGGAGATCGGAGTCCTCGGCCCCCACCACCTCCTCCCGGGTCTGGACTAGGATGACCTCCTGGTGGTGCGGCGCCTCGTCCAGCGGCTGCAGGGCGATCATGGGGGGGTGGTGGTGATGATGGGTGAGGGGCCCCCCGGTACCCCCCTCCTCCTCATCGTCCTCCTCCTCATCGTCCTCCTCCTCTCCGCCGCCCACCACCGTCGTCTCGATCGTCTCCACCGGGATGGATTCCACCTCGATCTCGTGCAGCTCCACCAGCTCGGCCGGCATCTCCGAGCCGTCCGCCGCGATGTACAGCGTGTCCCCGGAGGCCATGGCCAGCAGCGCCGCCTCCTCCGAGGACACCAACTTTCCGGTCGCCGTCTTGGCTGCGGGAGGGGATTCGGTGTGTCCGGTGCTCGCCCCGCCCCCCCTCCGGTCTAATAATGGCTCTCCGCGCACAAATCCTCTCTCCGGGCTCCAAATCTCGTCACCGCGCGCCGTCCGCCGTCATCTCGCGAGAAGCAGACATTTCAACGGCCGGCTGGGAGGCATCCTGGAGGGGCGGGACCACGGCCCAGCGGGGTCACGTGGGACAAAGGCGAAGCGCGCCGCCGGCAACGCTGGCGGGGAGCGCGCACCGGGATCGGGGTGGCGGGAGTAACGACTGAGAGAGAGGGGGGCCCGGGGGCCCATCTCCATCCGGGACACACTGACAGAACGGATACCTGACGGGGGCGGAGCCCTGAGGAGGAGGAGGGAATCCCTGACTGAGATGGACAGGAGGGACCCCTGAGGAAGACAGACCCCTGAGAAGGATGGACCCCTGAGGAGAACGGACCCCTGACTGAGATGGACAAGAGGGACCCCTGAGGAAGACTGACACCTGAGAAGGATGGACCCCTGACCAGGATAGACAGGACGGACCCCTGACAGAGATGGACAAGAGGGACCCCTGAGGAAGACTGACACCTGAGGAGGATGGACCCCTGACCAGGATAGACAGGACGGACCCCTGACTGAGATGGACAAGAGGGACCCCTGAGGAAGACTGACACCTGAGGAGGATGGACCCCTGACCAGGATAGACAGGACGGACCCCTGACTGAGATGGACAAGAGGGACCCCTGAGGAAGACTGACACCTGAGGAGGATGGACCCCTGACCAGGATAGACAGGACGGACCCCTGAGGAGAACGGACCCCTGACTGAGATGGACAAGAGGGACCCCTGAGGAAGACTGACACCTGAGAAGGATGGACCCCTGACCAGGATAGACAGGACGGACCCCTGACTGAGATGGACAAGAGGGACCCCTGAGGAAGACGGACACCTGGGCAGGATGAACCCCTGACCAGGATAGACAGGACGGACCTCTGACTGAGATGGACAAGAGGGACCCCTGAGGAAGACAGACACCTGAGAAGGATGGACCCCTGACCAGGATAGACAGGACGGACCCCTGACTGAGATGGACAAGAGGGACCCCTGAGGAAGACGGACACCTGAGGAGGATGGACCCCTGACCAGGATAGACAGGACGGACCCCTGACTGAGATGGACAAGAGGGACCCCTGAGGAAGACGGACACCTGAGAAGGACGGACCCCTGACCAGGATAGACAGGGTGGACCCCTGAGGAGAACGGACCCCTGACTGAGATGGACAAGAGGGACCCCTGAGGAAGACGGACACCTGAGAAGGATGGACCCCTGACCAGGATAGACAGGACGGACCCCTGACTGAGATGGACAGGATGGACCCCTGAGGAAGACGGACACCTGGGCAGGATGGACCCCTGACCAGGATAGACAGGACGGACTCCTGACTGAGATGGACAGGAGGGACCCCTGAGGAAGACGGACACCTGGGAAGGATGGACCCCTGACCAGGATAGACAGGACGGACCCCTGACAGATGGACAAGAGGGACCCCTGAGGAAGACGGACACCTGAGAAGGATGGACCCCTGACCAGGATAGATAGGACATACCCCTGAGGAAGATGGACCCCTTACTAAGATGGAGGACAGACCCCTGACAATGGGTCCCTCACTAGGAAAAACACCTGACACAGATTGACCCCTGACTAGGATGGACAGTACAGACCCCTGGCGAGGACGGACAGGACGGACCCCTGACTAGGATGGGCCCCTGGCACAGATGGACCCCTGACTAGGATGAACAGGACGGACCCCTGACTAGGATGGGCCCCTGGCACAGACGGACCCCTGACTAGGATGGACAGGACGGACCCCTGGCGAGGACGGACCCTGACTAGGATGGACAGGACGGACCCCTGACTAGGATGGGCCCCTGGCACAGACGGACCCCTGACTAGGATGGATAGGACGGACCCCTGACTAGGATGGGCCCCTGGCACAGACGGACCCCTGACTGGGCTGGACCCCTGACTAGGATTGGCCCCTGACTGGGCTGGACCCCTGACTAGGATTGGCCCCTGACTGGGCTGGACCCCTGACTAGGATTGGCCCCTGACTGGGCTGGACCCCTGACTAGGATTGGCCCCTGACTGGGCTGGACCCCTGACTAGGATTGGCCCCTGACTGGGATGGACCCCTGACTAGCATGGACCCCTGACTAGGATGGGCCCCTGGCACAGACTGACCCCTGACTAGGATGGGCCCCTGGCACAGACTGACCCCTGACTAGGATGGGCCCCTGGCACAGACTGACCCCTGACTAGGATGGGCCCCTGGCACAGACTGACCCCTGACTAGGATGGGCCCTTGGCACAGACTGACCCCTGACTAGGATGGGCCCCTGACACAGATGGACCCCTGGCACAGATGGACCCCTGACTAGGATGGATACCTGGACACTTTTTGGATGCACTCCGAAAGCCAATCAAAACGCCTGTGACTAATAAAATGGTTCCCTCACAGTCTTGGTCACAGGTTGTCCTCACAGTCTTGGTCACAGGTTGTCCTCACAGTCTTGGTCACAGGTTGTCCTCACAGTCTTGGTCACAGGTTGTCCTCACAGTCTTGGTCACAGGTTGTCCTCACAGTCTTGGTCACACGTTGTCCTCACAGTCTTGGTCACAGGTTGTCCTCACAGTCTTGGTCACACGTTGTCCTCACGGTCTTGGTCACAGGTTGTCCTCACGGTCTTGGTCACAGGTTGTCCTCACGGTCTTGGTCACAGGTTGTCCTCACGGTCTTGGTCACAGGTTGTCCTCACAGTCTTGGTCACAGGTTGTCCTCACGGTCCTGGTCACAGGTTGTCCTCACGGTCCTGGTCACAGGTTGTCCTCACGGTCCTGGTCACAGGTTGTCCTCACGGTCCTGGTCACAGGTTGTCCTCACGGTCCTGGTCACAGGTTGTCCTCACGGTCCTGGTCACAGGTTGTCCTCACGGTCCTGGTCACAGGTTGTCCTCACGGTCCTGGTCACAGGTTGTCCTCACGGTCTTGGTCACAGGTTGTCCTCACGGTCTTGGTCACAGGTTGTCCTCACGGTCTTGGTCACAGGTTGTCCTCACGGTCCTGGTCACAGGTTGTCCTCACGGTCCTGGTCACAGGTTGTCCTCACGGTCCTGGTCACAGGTTGTCCTCACGGTCTTGGTCACAGGTTGTCCTCACGGTCTTGGTCACAGGTTGTCCTCACGGTCCTGGTCACACGTTGCTTCACTTCAAGAAATGGTCCCTCGTGTCGCTTCCTTGGTGCTGCAAAGTGTCTCCGAAGCCTCTATAGAAGTCGATGACAACGCTCACTAACAGCACCTGCAGCATTCGAGGAGCTTTTATTCATCGTTCGCTTTGGAGGTATCCCAGGATGCACTGGGAAAACAAGCAATCTGGAAGACGCCATCAGCGGTCACTTCTGGTCCATGTGTATACTGGGAGTGTCTGGTGCAGACGTCACATCTGGTGTGGAGCAGCAGGAAGGTGAGCGGGGTCCGGAGCGGAGCAGCTAGCAGTTGGTACGTGTGGTGTGGAATGTGAGTGGGGACCAGAGAGAGGACTGAGCGGCGGAGAATCAGCAGAGCTGGAGGTACTGTTGAGCGGGGGATCAGAGCTGGGGGATACTACTGAGCGGGGGATCAGAGCTGGGGGTTACTACTAAGTGGGGGTTACTTCTGAGCGGGATCAGCAGAGCTGGGGGTTACTACTGGGCGGGGGATCAGCAGAGCTGGGGGTTACTACTGAGTGGGGGATCAGCAGAGCTGGGGGTTACTACTGAGTGGGGGATCAGCAGAGCTGGGGGTTACTACTGAGCGGGGGATCAGCAGAGCTGGGGGTTACTACTGAGTGGGGGATCAGCAGAGCTGGGGGTTACTACTGAGTGGGGGATCAGCAGAGCTGGGGGTTACTACTGAGTGGGGGATCAGCAGAGCTGGGGGTTACTACTGAGTGGGGGATCAGCAGTGCTGGGGGTTACTACTGAGCAGAGGATCAGAAGAGCTGGAGGTTACTTCTGAGCGGGATCAGCATTGCTGGGGGTTACTACTGAGCGGGGGATCAGAGCTGGGGGTTACTACTGAGTGGGGGATCAGAAGAGCTGGGGGTTACTACTGAGTGGGGGATCAGCAGAGCTGGGGGTTACTACTGAGCAGAGGATCAGAAGAGCTGGAGGTTACTTCTGAGTGGGATCTGCAGTGCTGGGGGTTACTACTGAGCGGGGGATCAGAGCTGGGGGTTACTACTGAGTGAGGGTTACTTCTGAGCGGGATCAGCAGAGCTGGGGGTTACTACTGAGCGGGAGATCGGCAGAGCTGGGGGTTACTACTGAGCGGGGGATCGGCAGAGCTGGGGGTTACTACTGAGCGGGGGGATCGGCAGAGCTGGGGGTTACTACTGAGCGGGGGATTGGCAGAGCTGGGGGTTACTACTGAGCGGGGGGATCGGCAGAGCTGGGGGTTACTACTGAGCGGGGGATCGGCAGAGCTGCGGGTTACTACTGAGCGGGGGGATCGGCAGAGCTGGGGGTTACTACTGAGCGGGGGGATCGGCAGAGCTGGGGGTTACTACTGAGCGGGGGGATCGGCAGAGCTGGGGGTTACTACTGAGCGGGGGATCGGCAGAGCTGGGGGTTACTACTGAGCGGGGGATCGGCAGAGCTGGGGGTTACTACTGAGCGGGGGATCGGCAGAGCTGGGGGCTAATACTGAGCGGGGGATCGGCAGAGCTGGAGGTTACTACTGAGCGGGGGATCGGCAGAGCTGGGGGTTACTACTGAGCGGGGGAGCGGCAGAGCTGGGGGTTACTACTGAGCTGGGGAGCGGCAGAGCTGGGGGCTAATACTGAGCGGGGGAGCGGCAGAGCTGGGGGTTACTACTGAGCGGGGGATCGGCAGAGCTGGGGGCTAATACTGAGCGGGGGAGCGGCAGAGCTGGGGGTTACTACTGAGCGGGGGATCGGCAGAGCTGGGGGTTACTACTGAGCGGGGGATCGGCAGAGCTGGAGGTTACTACTGAGCGGGGGATCGGCAGAGCTGGGGGTTACTACTGAGCGGGGGATCGGCAGAGCTGGGGGTTACTACTGAGCGGGGGATCGGCAGAGCTGGGGGTTACTACTGAGCGGGGGGATCGGCAGAGCTGGGGGCTAATACTGAGCGGGGGATCGGCAGAGCTGGGGGTTACTACTGAGCGGGGGATCGGCAGAGCTGCGGGTTACTACTGAGCGGGGGGATCGGCAGAGCTGGGGGTCACTACTGAGCGGGGGGATCGGCAGAGCTGGGGGTCACTACTGAGCGGGGGGATCGGCAGAGCTGGGGGTCACTACTGAGCGGGGGGATCGGCAGAGCTGGGGGTCACTACTGAGCGGGGGGATCGGCAGAGCTGGGGGTTACTACTGAGCGGGGGATCGGCAGAGCTGGGGGTTACTACTGAGCGGGGGGATCGGCAGAGCTGGGGGTTACTACTGAGCGGGGGGATCGGCAGAGCTGGGGGCTAATACTGAGCGGGGGATCGGCAGAGCTGGGGGTTACTACTGAGCGGGGGATCGGCAGAGCTGGGGGCTAATACTGAGCGGGGGATCGGCAGAGCTGCGGGTTACTACTGAGCGGGGGGATCGGCAGAGCTGGGGGTTACTACTGAGCGGGGGATTGGCAGAGCTGGGGGTTACTACTGAGCGGGGGATCGGCAGAGCTGGGGGTTACTACTGAGCGGGGGGATCGGCAGAGCTGGGGGTTACTACTGAGCGGGGGGATCGGCAGAGCTGGGGGTCACTACTTTTTTCATGCTTTAGGAAGGTGTCACAGAAGCAGCGATAATGGGCGGTGACGTGGGAGGGGTTTGTTAACACCAAGCCAAGTGTAGAAGAGTCCTTACAATACAATGCCTGTCCTGCCCCGCCCCCCCAGTGCTTCCCATGGTGGTTCCTAGGCTGACCCATCCCACCTGATGTGTCCACAGGATTCCAGGGGGAGGAGTTCAGGAACAGCGCCTCCCCCCCCATCTCCTCTGTGACCATCGGTCCCGGATATGAGGGGAAGTCTGTCACCTCCAGGATGGAGGAAGATGAAAGAGCCCCAACCTGGCGCATCACCTCGATACATTGTGACCTCGATACATTGTGACCTCGATACATTGTCACCTCGATACATTGTCACCTCGATACATTGTGTCCTCGATACATTGTCACCTCGATACATTGTGACTGAGATACATTGTGACTGAGATACATTGTGACCTCAATACATTGTCACCTCGATACATTGTGACCTCGATACATTGTCACCTCGATACATTGTGACCTCGATACATTGTGACCTCAATACATTGTGACCTCGATACATTGTGACCTCGATACATTGTCACCTCGATACATTGTGACCTCGATACATTGTCACCTCGATACATTGTGACTGAGATACATTGTGACCTCGATACATTGTCACCTCGATACATTGTCACCTCGATACATTGTCACCTCGATACATTGTCACCTCGATACATTGTCACCTCGATACGTTGTCACCTCGATACGTTGTGACCTCGATACGTTGTGACCTCGATACATTGTCACCTCGATACATTGTGACCTCGATACATTGTGACTGAGATACATTGTCACCTCGATACATTGTGACTGAGATACGTTGTCACCTCGATACATTGTGACCTCGATACATTGTGGCCTCGATACATTGTGGCCTCGATACATTGTGACCTCGATACATTGTGACTGAGATACATTGTCACCTCGATACGTTGTCACCTCGATACATTGTGAACTCGATACATTGTCACCTCGATACATTGTGACTGATATTATTAATAGGAGATATGGAAACAAATGATTGTAAAACATAAGTAACCAGAATCCGCACAGCTACAGGGAAATCAGGGGGGGGGGGGGGGCTACGCGTTTCGGAGGGTGCGCCCCTCTTCATCAGAGCCGGGTTTGGCAGATAGAGACTTCAGTATGGCAGAGTTCCCACGGCAAGGAGACCTCCAGTCCCTGAGTGTCGGTATTACAGCAGTCCCCGAGTGTCAGTATTACAGCGGTCCCCGAGTGTCGGTATTACAGCGGTCCCCGAGTGTCGGTATTACAGCGGTCCCCGAGTGTCGGTATTACAGCGGTCCCCGAGTGTCGGTATTACAGCAGTTCCTGAGTGTCGGTATTACAGCGGTCCCCGAGTGTCAGTATTACAGCGGTCCCCGAGTGTCAGTATTACAGCGGTCCCCGAGTGTCAGTATTACAGCGGTCCCCGAGTGTCGGTATTACAGCGGTCCCCGAGTGTCGGTATTACAGCGGTCCCCGAGTGTCGGTATTACAGCGGTCCCCGAGTGTCGGTATTACAGCGGTCCCCGAGTGTCGGTATTACAGCGGTCCCCGAGTGTCGGTATTACAGCGGTCCCCGAGTGTCGGTATTACAGCGGTCCCCGAGTGTCGGTATTACAGCGGTCCCCGAGTGTCGGTATTACAGCGGTCCCCGAGTGTCGGTATTACAGCGGTCCCCGAGTGTCGGTATTACAGCAGTCCCCGAGTGTCAGTATTACAGCGGTCCCCGAGTGTCGGTATTACAGCGGTCCCCGAGTGTCGGTATTACAGCGGTCCCCGAGTGTCAGTATTACAGCGGTCCCTGAAGAAGGGCGCACCCTCTGAAACGCGTAGCCCCCCCCTCCCCCCCCCTGATTTCCCTGTAGCTGTGCGGATTCTGGTCACTTCTGTTATCCAATCATTTGTTTCCATATCTCCTATTAATGATCTCAGTCACAATGTATCTCAGTCACAATGGATCTCAGTCACAATGGATCTCAGTCACAATGGATCTCGGTCACAATGGATCTCGGTCACAATGGATCTCGGTCACAATGTATCTCAGTCACAATGTATCTCAGTCACAATGTATCTCAGTCACAATGTATCTCAGTCACAATGTATCTCAGTCACAATGTATCTCAGTCACAATGTATCTCAGTCACAATGTATCGAGGTCACAATGTATCGCGGTCACAATGTATCTCGGTCACAATGTATCTCGGTCACAATGTATCTCAGTCACAATGTATCTCAGTCACAATGTATCTCAGTCACAATGGATCTCAGTCACAATGGATCGAGGTCACAATGTATCCTCAGTCACAATGGATCGAGGTCACAATGGATCGAGGTCACAATGGATCGAGGTCACAATGTATCTCGGTCACAATGTATCTCGGTCACAATGTATCTCGGTCACAATGTATCTCGGTCACAATGGATCTCAGTCACAATGGATCTCAGTCACAATGGATCTCAGTCACAATGGATCTCAGTCACAATGGATCTCAGTCACAATGGATCGAGGTCACAATGTATCTCGGTCACAATGTATCTCGGTCACAATGTATCTCGGTCACAATGTATCTCGGTCACAATGGATCTCGGTCACAATGGATCTCGGTCACAATGGATCTCGGTCACAATGGATCTCGGTCACAATGGATCTCGGTCACAATGTATCTCGGTCACAATGTATCTCAGTCACAATGTATCGCGGTCACAATGTATCGAGGTGATGCGGAAGGTTTGTTTTTTCATCTTCCTCTGCAGGTTTATCGCGCTTCCCCAGCTTCATGATCGCGCTGCACAACCTCTGATCACCGGCGAATGAACACACAACACGCTGCTTGTCACGCCTGTTTGATCTGAGTCCTTGAGCGCAGGAGATAATGGATCTTTGGTGACCTCCAGGATTGGTTAGCTGGAAGTTTAATAGATCCCCAATGGCTCCATATGGAGGACCTGTCACTACATGAAGCCACCACATGGGCGTGTCCACTGCCTCTATAGCAGAAGTGATAAATGTGAACTAAAAGGAAAAGGCTGCCCTCCCCCCACTCCTCCGGACCCCCCACATACCCCCCTCCTTTCCCCCGTACACCCCCAATGTAAAAACCCATAGGGCGCGGACATGTCCACTGACGGTAATTCAAGGGCCATCATCCCGATACCCCGGAAAGCCTTCAATGCGTCATTTCAGGACATTTCCTGGGTGCAGGTGATTGTGAGGCTCGGCATGTTGGGTATCCGCTTGTTGGGCGTGTCGGGTATCCGCTTGTTGGGCGTGTCGGGTATCCGCTTGTTGGGCGTGTCGGGTATCTGCTTGTTGGGCTTGTGGGGTATCCGCTTGTTGGGCATCCGCTTGTTGGGTATCCGCTTGTTGGCCATGTCGGGTATCCGCTTGTCGGGCGTGTCGGGCATCCGCTTGTTGGGCATCCGCTTGTTGGGCGTGTCGGGTATCCGCTTGTTTGGCATCCGCTTGTTGGGCATCCGCTTGTTGGGCGTGTCGGACATCCGCTTGTTGGGCGTGTCGGGCATCCGCTTGTTGGGCATCCGCTTGTTGGGCGTGTCGGGCATCCGCTTGTTGGGCGTGTCGGGTATCCGCTTGTTGGGCATCCGCTTGTTGGGCGTGTCGGGTATCCGCTTGTTGGGCGTGTCGGCCATCCGCTTGTTGGGCGTGTCGGGCATCCGCTTGTTGGGCGTGTCGGGTATCGGCTTGTTGGGCGTGTCGGGTATCGGCTTGTTGGGCGTGTCGGGTATCCGCTTGTTGGGCTTGTGGGGTATCCGCTTGTTGGGCTTGTGGGGTATCCGCTTGTTGGGCTTGTGGGGTATCCGCTTGTTGGGCTTGTGGGGTATCCGCTTGTTGGGCGTGTTGGGTATCCGCTTGTTGGACATGTTGGGTATCCGCTTGTTGGGCATGTCGGGTATCCGCTTGTTGGGTATCCGCTTGTTGGGCGTGTCGGGCATCCGCTTGTTGGGCGTGTCGGGCATCCGCTTGTTGGGCGTGTCGGGCATCCGCTTGTTGGGCGTGTCGGGCATCCGCTTGTTGGGCGTGTCGGGCATCCGCTTGTTGGGCATCCGCTTGTTGGGCGTGTCGGGTATCCGCTTGTCGGGCATCCGCTTGTTGGGCGTCTCGGGCATCCGCTTGTTGGGCGTGTCGGGCATCCGCTTGTTGGGTGTGTCGGGCATCCGCTTGTTGGGTGTGTCGGGCATCCGCTTGTTGGGCATCCACTTGTTGGGCGTGTCGGGCATCCGCTTGTTGGGCGTGTCGGGTATCCGCTTGTTGGGCATCCGCTTGTTGGGCGTGTCGGGCATCCGCTTGTTGGGCGTGTCGGGTATCCGCTTGTTGGGCATCCGCTTGTTGGGAGTGTCGGGCATCCGCTTGTTGGGCGTGTCGGGTATCCGCTTGTTGGGCTTGTGGGGTATCCGCTTGTTGGGCTTGTGGGGTATCCGCTTGTTGGGCTTGTGGGGTATCCGCTTGTTGGGCGTGTTGGGTATCCGCTTGTTGGACATGTTGGGTATCCGCTTGTTGGGCATGTCGGGTATCCGCTTGTTGGGTATCCGCTTGTTGGGCGTGTCGGGCATCCGCTTGTTGGGCGTGTTGGGCATCCGCTTGTTGGGCGTGTCGGGCATCCGCTTGTTGGGCGTGTCGGGCATCCGCTTGTTGGGCGTGTCGGGCATCCGCTTGTTGGGCATCCGCTTGTTGGGCGTGTCGGGTATCCGCTTGTCGGGCATCCGCTTGTTGGGCGTGTCGGGCATCCGCTTGTTGGGCGTGTCGGGCATCCGCTTGTTGGGTGTGTCGGGCATCCGCTTGTTGGGCGTGTCTGGTATCCGCTTGTTGGGCATCCACTTGTTGGGCGTGTCGGGCATCCGCTTGTTGGGCGTGTCGGGCATCCGCTTGTTGGGCGTGTCGGGCATCCGCTTGTTGGGCGTGTCGGGTATCCGCTTGTTGGGCATCCACTTGTTGGGCGTGTCGGGCATCCGCTTGTTGGGCGTGTCGGGTATCCGCTTGTTGGGCATCCGCTTGTTGGGCGTGTCGGGCATCCGCTTGTTGGGCGTGTCGGGTATCCGCTTGTTGGGCATCCGCTTGTTGGGCGTGTCGGGCATCCGCTTGTTGGGCGTGTCGGGTATCCGCTTGTTGGGCGTGTCGGGCATCCGCTTGTTGGGCATCCGCTTGTTGGGCGTGTCGGGCATCCGCTTGTTGGGCGTGTCGGGTATCCGCTTGTTGGGCATCCGCTTGTTGGGAGTGTCGGGCATCCGCTTGTTGGGCGTGTCGGGTATCCGCTTGTTGGGCGTGTCGGGCATCCGCTTGTTGGGCATCCGCTTGTTGGGCGTGTCGGGCATCCGCTTGTTGGGCGTGTCGGGTATCCGCTTGTTGGGCATCCGCTTGTTGGGCGTGTCGGGCATCCGCTTGTTGGGCGTGTCGGGTATCCGCTTGTTGGGCATCCGCTTGTTGGGCGTGTCGGGCATCCGCTTGTTGGGCGTGTCGGGTATCCGCTTGTTGGGCATCCGCTTGTTGGGCGTGTCGGGCATCCGCTTGTTGGGCGTGTCGGGCATCCGCTTGTTGGGCGTGTCGGGCATCCGCTTGTTGGGCGTGTCGGGCATCCGCTTGTTGGGCGTGTCGGGTATCCGCTTGTTGGGCGTGTTTTTTGCTGAGAATATGCATTTGATGAACAGATGTGTGATGATCCTGAAAAGGGCCACCATTGTACTCTGCGGGGCCCCGCTCTCAGGATTTACTTCTAGGAGTGTGCAGAGAGTTTGTCCCGGTAGAGGAGTCGTTGAGATTTGGGTTCCCCCCGGCCATTGATCTGTTTATGGGGGGGTGTTCCAGGTTGGAATGTCGTCAAGCCGCACACTGATAAAGTTTTGTTTCAGGCGGATCCCGTCTCCCCCATAGATTTGGATACGTTGTATTCTGTGAACCCCGCCCCCTTGTGACATCACGGCAGTATATAAGACCTGTCACCGGGGGGCAGCGGTCAGACGGCGTGGAGAGCGGAACGGTCGCGATTGATGTCAGCGACGCTCTGCGGTCATTTCTACGCGGCTCTGTTTTTGTAGAAATGTCGCCTGCAGACCCCCACAACCACCAGCCAGAGTCGTTGGGAAGGGGCCCTTGTTCTCATCCACATGGAGCCCCCCGCCTGCAGACCCCCACAACCACCAGCCAGAGTCGTGGGGAAGGGGCCCTTGTTCTCATCCACATGGAGCCCCCCGCCTGCAGACCCCCACAACCACCAGCCAGAGTCGTGGGGAAGGGGCCCTTGTTCTCATCCACATGGAGCCCCCCGCCTGCAGACCCCCACAACCACCAGCCAGAGTCGTGGGGAAGGGGCCCTTGTTCTCATCCACATGGAGCCCCCGCCCCAAAGCACCCCCCCATGTTGAGGGCATGTGGCCTGGTATGGTTCGGGGGGGGGGGCGCTCGCTCACCCCCCCCCCTTTCCTGACCTGCCAGGCTGCATGCTCTGATAAGTGCCTGGTATGGATTTGGGGGGCCCCCCGGTGACACCGGGAACATGAATGGATGTCTCACTACTAGAATACCGTGTGACTTCATCAGAGAAGTCCCTCCGGATTGTAGTCGCTGAGCGGATCGCACCGCACACTCAGATGCCGGAAGACACCGCTCAGTGTATTGTACGAAGTTCTCGGTCGAACATTCTGGGGGGGTTCAGCCATCAGGACTGGGAGGTGAATTGGCTCCGGTCTGTATTGGCCCTAGTATGTGAATGTGAGTTAGGGACGCTCCTCGGGGGCGGGGACTGATGGGAATGTATATGTACATCGATGGCGATATAGAAGGACCGCAAATCCTCCGAGTCTCGGGTTCAATGTCCCGTGTCAGGCCTTGCATGACTTATCTGTGTAATTGGGGGACTATGGGGCCCATGAGGTCTAATGATGATAAATGTAAGGTCCCGTACTGGGGGGCCAAGAATATGCATCACATATACTGGGGGTACAACTGGGGGGTCAATGGTGGAGAAGGATCTGGGGGTTCTGGCAGATCAGAGGTGTATATACTGAACGAGGGGTCCGGGGAGAGCGGATACAGTGAATGCGGGGTCCGGGGAGAGCGGATATAGTGAATGCGGGGTCCGGGGAGAGCGGATATAGTGAATGCGGGGTCCGGGGAGAGAGGATATAGTGAATGCGGGGTCCGGAGAGAGCGGATATAGTGAATGCGGGGTCCGGGGAGAGCGGATATAGTGAATGCGGGGTCCGGGGAGAGCGGATACAGTGAATGTGGGGTCCGGGGAGAGCGGATATAGTGAATGCGGGGTCCGGGGAGAGCGGATATAGTGAATGCGGGGTCCGGGGAGAGCGGATATAGTGAATGCGGGGTCCGGGGAGAGCGGATATAGTGAATGCGGGGTCCGGGGAGAGCGGATACAGTGAATGCGGGGTCCGGGGAGAGCGGATACAGTGAATGCGGGGTCCGGGGAGAGCGGATATAGTGAATGCGGGGTCCGGGGAGAGCGGATATAGTGAATGCGGGGTCCGGGGAGAGCGGATACAGTGAATGCAGGGTCCGGGGAGAGCGGATACAGTGAATGCGGGGTCCGGGGAGAGCGGATATAGTGAATGCGGGGTCCGGGGAGAGCGGATACAGTGAATGCGGGGTCCGGGGAGAGCGGATACAGTGAATGCGGGGTCCGGGGAGAGGGGATATAGGGAATGCGGGGTCCGGGGAGAGCGGATATAGTGAATGCGGGGTCCGGGGAGAGCGGATATAGTGAATGCGGGGTCCGGGGAGAGCGGATATAGTGAATGCGGGGTCCGGGGAGAGCGGATATAGTGAATGCGGGGTCCGGGGAGAGCGGATATAGTGAATGCGGGGTCCGGGGAGAGCGGATACAGTGAATGCGGGGTCCGGGGAGAGCGGATATAGGGAATGCGGGGTCCGGGGAGAGCGGATATAGAGAATGCGGGGTCCGGGGAGAGCGGATATAGTGAATGCGGGGTCCGGGGAGAGAGGATATAGTGAATGCGGGGTCCGGGGAGAGGGGATATAGTGAATGCGGGGTCCGGGGAGAGAGGATATAGGGAATGCGGGGTCCGGGGAGAGCGGATGTAGTGAATGCGGGGTCCGGGGAGAGCGGATATAGGGAATGCAGGGTCCGGGGGAGGGGATACAGTGAATGCGGGGTCTGGGGGAGGGGATACAGTGAATGCGGGGTCCGGGGGAGGGGATATAGAACAGATTCTGTTGGTGGAGATCCTCCTCTGTCCGGCCCTCTTGGCCCCGATGAAGGGAACAGATTCTATTGGTGGGGATCCTCCTCTGTCCGGCCCTCTTGGCCCCGATGAAGGGAACAGATTCTATTGGTGGGGATCCTCCTCTGTCCGGCCCTCTTGGCCCCGATGAAGGGAACAGATTCTATTGGTGGAGATCCTCCTCTGTCCGGCCCTCTTGGCCCCGATGAAGGGAACAGATTCTATTGGTGGAGATCCTCCTCTGTCTGGCCCTCTTGGCCCCGATGAAGGGAACAGATTCTATTGGTGGAGATCCTCCTCTGTCCGGCCCTCTTGGCCATTACTTCCCGTATCTGTGATGGTTGTACACACAGCAGCCCCCTTCCTCCTGTTCTGGGGTCCCCCGCCTGCGGTCCTGGCCCCTCCCTTCTACCAAGTGCCCCCAGAGCAAGCAGCTTGCCATGAGGGCACCCAATCAGACGCACTCATAAGCCGCGGCTCTGCGTGTCCACATACAGGGATGGCTCAGCCCCGCCCCATCTCCTTATTGGCTCACTGGCTGTGATTGACAGCAGCAGGACATTGGTGGGTCGCTCTCAGGTAAGTATGGGGGGGGGAGGAGGGGGGCACACAGAATTTTTCACCTTCTGGCAACCTTCAGCCTTTACAGCCACTTTAACTCCTCCCCCAGCTCCGCCCCCGAGCAACGCTGTATTGAACAGACATCTTCCTCTGCTGAGGACGCAGCATTCCAGGTGTGACTTGTACGACCCCCGCACCACTCAGTGGTTCCTCCCACGGACCCCCATGTCCCTCTGATAGTAAAGTCGGCAGGAGAAACCACTGAAGAATCGTTCTCAGTCTTCCCCTCCCCCATCCCAACGATCATAATACAAGTAATAAAGGAGTGAGGAGCCATCTGCCCCGCCGGAGGGAGGAGACCAACTTCCTGCAGAGTCGGGTACCCCCCCCCCCCCCCCCCCGGGTGCTGTGGACTCATCTGCCAAGCCCCTCCTTCACTACAGGACTCAGCAGTGGAAGAGACCACAATATGCTGCAGGGGACACAGACATCCAACCCGTGTCAGGTGATGCCGAGTCTCCAATAAGCTGAAGCGGTAATATGGGGGGGAGGGGCCGGTCTTTTTTTTTTTTTTATTTGTAGGAGTTTTTTTTTAACCACTGTAAGTCCAGACTGTTCTTCCCCTTTCCTGGCTGAGGGCCGGCTTCGGGGCCGAGGGTCGGCTTCGGGGCCGAGGGTCGGCTTCGGGGCCGAGGGTCGGCTTCGGGGCCGAGGGTCGGCTTCGGGGACGAGGGCCGGCTTCGGGGACGAGGGCCGGCTTCGGGGACGAGGGTCGGCTTCGGGGCCGAGGGCCGGCTTCAGGGTCGAGGGTCGGCTTCAGGGACGAGGGCCGGCTTCAGGGCCGAGGGCCGGCTTCGGGGTCGAGGGTTGGGTTCAGGGCCGAGGGTCGGCTTGAGGGCCGGCTTCAGGGCCGAGGGCCGGCTTCGGGGCCGAGGGCCGGCTTCGGGGCCGAGGGCCGGCTTCGGGGCCGAGGGTCGGCTTCGGGGCCCACGGTCGGCTTCGGGGCCGACGGCCGGCTTCAGGGACGAGGGTCGGCTTCAGGGCCGACGGCCGGCTTCAGGGACGAGGGTCGGCTTCAGGGCCCACGGTCGGCTTCGGGGCCGAGGGTCGGCTTCGGGGACGATGGTTGGCTTCGGGGACGAGGGTCGGCTTCGGGGACGAGGGTCTGCTTCGGGGCCGAGGGTCGGCTTCAGGGACGAGGGTCGGCTTCAGGGTCGAGGGTCGGCTTCAGGGACGAGGGTCGGCTTCAGGGCCGAGGGTCGGCTTCAGGGACGATGGTCGGCTTCGGGGCCCACGGTCGGCTTCGGGGCCCACGGTCGGCTTCGGGATGCACGGTCGGCTTCGGGGACGAGGGTCGGCTTCGGGGCCGACGGCCGGCTTCAGGGACGAGGGTCGGCTTCAGGGCCGACGGCCGGCTTCAGGGACGAGGGTCGGCTTCGGGGCCCACGGTCGGCTTCGGGGCTGAGGGTCGGCTTCGGGGCCCACGGTCGGCTTCGGGGCTGAGGGTCGGCTTCGGGGACGAGGGCCGGCTTCGGGGACGAGGGCCGGCTTCAGGGCCGACGGCCGGCTTCAGGGACGAGGGTCGGCTTCGGGGACGATGGTCGGCTTCGGGGCCCACGGTCGGCTTCAGGGCCGACGGCCGGCTTCGGGGACGAGGGCCGGCTTCGGGGACGAGGGCCGGCTTCGGTGACGAGGGTCGGCTTCGGGGCCCACAGTCGGCTTCGGGGACGAGGGCCGGCTTCGGGGACGAGGGTCGGTTTGGGGGTTTTGCTACATAAAGGAAAAAAGACTAAAACATTTGAAGTTTTTCTTCATTTCTGTTATAACATCTTTCAAATAAATGTATTCGGCTCCATTTCTTGGGTGAAAATCCCCCAAATTCGGGTTTAGGATTCCGTCTGCAGGGAAGATATCGAGTCCACAGACTATGAGATCTGACAATCGATCGATCCCGATGGACTGACGGACATTTCCTGAGGCCCTAAAATGTCAGGAGGGTACAACCCCCCCACCCCCAAATGTCAGGAGGGTACAACCCCCCCACCCCCAAATGTCAGGAGGGTACAACCCCCCGAATGTCAGGACGGTACAACCCCCCCGAATGTCAGGACGGTACAACCCCCCCGAATGTCAGGACGGTACAACCCCCCCAAATGTCAGGACGGTACAACCCCCCCAAATGTCAGGAGAGTACAACCCCCCCGAATGTCAGGACGGTACAACCCCCCCGAATGTCAGGAGAGTACTCTCCCCCCCCCCCCCAAATGTCAGGACGGTACAACCCCCCCAAATGTCAGGAGAGTACTTCTCCCCCCCCCAAATGTCAGGCGAGTACAACCCCCCCACAAATGTCAGGAGAGTACAACCCCCCCGAATGTCAGGAGAGTACTCCCCCCCCCCCCCAAATGTCAGGAGAGTACAACCCCCCCAAATGTCAGGACGGTACAAATCCTCCCAAATGACCCGTTTTTGGAAAGCAGACATTCGGAGGGATTGGAGGGGGGGGGGGGGGGGGTTTGAAGTTGTCATTTTTGTTAGAATTCTTTGGAAAATGAAGAAATAAATACATTTTTTCACACAAAGTTTCAATTTTCTAAGATATGTTTGACACACAGGATGGACATGACACACAGGATGGACATGACACACAGGATGGACATGACACACAGGATGGGCATGACACACAGGATGGACATGACACGCAGGGTGGACATGACACGCAGGATGGACATGACACGCAGGATGGACATGACACGCAGGATGGACATGACACACAGGATGGACATGACACCCCAAAACCCCTTTCTGCTCTGAGGATGGGGGACACCACGGGACGGACTGTATACCGGACGTTGTATCGTGTGCGTCCCACAAACCGACCAATCAAATCCCTGTACAGCGATGGGGGCCTCGAGATTGGACGCAGACTCCCCTCCCCCACCCTCCGCCATCACAGAGATTCGGTACAGGCCGGGCAGCCGATGCGAGGCCGACGTGTCCCTCCCGCAGAGAGCCTGGAAGCAGCACAATGGACGCACCCGGATCCTGTGTGTAGTGCAGAGAACAATGGGGAATGGGAGTAATATTTACACTTCCAGGAAAAGCAGAGGAGCGCCGCCATGGTGGGCGGGATGGGCAGTGCGGATGGTGGGGGCAGCGGATGGTGGGCGCGGTGGGTGGTGCGGCTGGTGGGGGCAGCGGATGGTGGGCGCGGTGGGTGGTGGGGGCAGCGGATGGTGGGCGGGGTGGGTGGTGGGGGCAGCGGATGGTGGGCGGGATGGGCAGTGCGGATGGTGGGGGCAGCGGATGGTGGGCGGGATGGGCAGTGCGGATGGTGGGGGCGGTGGGCAGTGCGGATGGTGGGGGCAGCGGATGGTGGGCGGGGTGGGTGGTGCGGCTGGTGGGGGCAGCGGATGGTGGGCGCGGTGGGTGGTGCGGCTGGTGGGGGCAGCGGATGGTGGGCGCGGTGGGTGGTGCGGCTGGTGGGATTCATTAACACAGTGTTTCTCATCTCCAGTCCTCATGGACCCCCAACAGGTCATGTTTTCAGGATTTCCATTGTTTTGCACAGGTGATTTGATCAGTTTCACTGCCTCAGTAATTACAGCTGTTTCATCTGAGGGAAATCCTGAAAACATGACCTGTTGGGGGTCCAGGAGGACTGGAGATGAGAAACACTTAAAGTGATAATAAAGTCTTACAAGAGAAACGGGCGCCTCCTGCAGGCTCAGGAACTACACCCTCCCATTCTGCCCCCCCCGTCTGGAACTACACCCTCCCATTCTGCCCCCCCCGTCTGGAACTACACCCTCCCATTCTGCCCCCGTCTGGAACTACACCCTCCCATTCTGCCCCCCATCTGCAACTGCCTTCCCATTCTTCCCCCCCATCTGGATCTACACCCTCCCATTCTGCCCCCCCCCATCTGGATCTACACCCTCCCATTCTGCCCCCCCCCCCCGTCTGGATCTACACCCTCCCATTCTGCCCCCCGTCTGGAACTACACCCTCCCATTCTGCCCTCCCCCGTCTGGAACTACACCCTCCCATTTTGCCCCCCGTCTGGAACTACACCCTCCCATTCTGCCCCCCGTCTGGATCTACACCCTCCCATTCTGCCCCCCCCGTCTGGAACTACACCCTCCCATTCTGCCCTCCCCCGTCTGGAACTACACCCTCCCATTCTGCCCTCCCCCATCTGGAACTACACCCTCCCATTCTGCCCTCCCCCGTCTGGAACTACACCCTCCCATTCTGCCCCCCGTCTGGAACTACACCCTCCCATTCTGCCCTCCCCCGTCTGGAACTACACCCTCCCATTCTGCATTAAGCCAGACTGATTGTAAACTGGAAGCTTTATTAACATAACAGGACAAACAGACAAGAAGTACAAATCACCGATATTAAACATCCTGACACAGTGAAAGGATTACGCTGTATGTGGCAATAGGTCCATGCTCCCCAGCGATGCTGCCTGTAGGGGATATATGTTCCTTCCATGCTCCCCAGCGATGCTGCCTGTAGGGGATATATGTTCCTTCCATGCTCCCCAGCGATGCTGCCTGTAGGGGATATATGTTCCTTCCATCCTCCCCAGCGATGCTGCCTGTAGGGGATATACGTTCCTTCCATCCTCCCCAGCGATGCTGCCTGTAGGGGATATACGTTCCTTCCATCCTCCCCAGCGATGCTGCCTGTAGGGGATATACGTTCCTTCCATCCTCCCCAGCGATGCTGCCTGTAGGGGATATATGTTCCTTCCATCCTCCCCAGCGATGCTGCCTGTAGGGGATATACGTTCCTTCCATCCTCCCCAGCGATGCTGCCTGTAGGGGATATATGTTCCTTCCATCCTCCCCAGCGATGCTGCCTGTAGGGGATATACGTTCCTTCCATCCTCCCCAGCGATGCTGCCTGTAGGGGATATACGTTCCTTCCATCCTCCCCAGCGATGCTGCCTGTAGGGGATATATGTTCCTTCCATCCTCCCCAGCGATGCTGCCTGTAGGGGATATATGTTCCGTCCATGCTCCCCAGCGATGCTGCCTGTAGGGGATATACGTTCCATCCATACTGCACAGAATTTGGCCTAGTGCTCTTAAGTCTCCTGGATCTTTACTGTAGCACTACCCTCTTAGGAGTCACTGAGTTTTGGGCCCCCCTATAGTCCTGCGCAGCCAGGCAACACGCATCCTCCCATCCAGACTTGCACCCAGGTGACAGTAACCAGTCCTTGAGCTTGTTTTTTTGGATTTTATTAGGGGAATTAGAACTTGGATGGGGGGAGGGGAGCATGGTATGCCCAGGGGTAATAGAGGACTATATACAAGTCTTTACAGAAACAATTCTCTTCCAGAGAGCTGGGCCAGCATCTGCTGTACCACCCCAGATACCCCTTATCCAGCTATTCTGGGCAGGGGTTCCAGTACCTGTCACTTTAAGAGAAGACAGTCCCAGGTAAAAAGCTAATCCAGTTTCCCACCAGAGTGCCTCCTTCCTCTTACTGGCCCTGGGGGGGGGGGGGTGCAGGTCTACTAACTCAGTCCTTCTCCTTTGCTGCTGGTGGGTCATTGCTACCAGGCCTTCTAGCTGGGCCGCTCCTTCCCTGCTGCACAGGTGGTCCTCACTCTGGGGGCCGATGAAGTCCTGAGCTTTCCTCCTTCCTAGCTCCTCTGCCTGGAGGTGAGCCTCTTCCAATCTGGGCCCCCTCCCAGCCTCCTGCTCTCCTGCCTCACATCCTCATCTTCCACAGAACTCTCCTCCTGCTGAGCAGGCTCAGTCACTCTTAAGAGCTGTCCTGGCCCCTTGCCAAGCCTCCTGTTGGGGATTGGCCAGGATCCCTTGAGAGTACAGACTAGCCACTCCTCACCCCCGCCCACTGCTTCTAGATCTTTCTCCAAAGTTTCAGAGCAGGGAGAAGTCTCATAGAGCTGATTTGCAGAGCTTCTCATCTGACCACAATCTGACCCCTCTGACTATCACACCTGGCCTGCTACCCAACCCTTCTGAGAATTAGAATCTAGCTCCCCCTAGCTACCTAGCAGGGTGCTACATTACCTAAATGCATTCTATGACACCCCTCCTCACCCCCTTATATTTATCTGAGCCCCACTGTGATCCAGCACTGTGCATGAGAGCTGCGGCTCTCCCGGCTCTGTCCCTCCTTACTTGGCAGATTGATAGCAGCGGGAGCCATTGGCTTTTGTCAATCAAATCCAGTGATGTGGGGCCAAGCTACCTTGTCTGTGTCAGATGCAGACAGGGAGGCTCGGGAGCAAGCCCGCACAAGTGTTCCCATTCAAAGTGTCTTTCTATGTGACCACTGGACAGGGGGAGGAGCCAGAGACCTGAAAGGAGGAGGATCGGGCTGCTCTGTGCAAAACCATTGCAGAGTCGGGAAGTATGACATGTTTATTAAAAAACCCTGAAGCTTTATTATCACTTTACGATGGAGTCTGAGTTCCCGAGATGCACCGACTTCCTTCTCAGAATGAGAGAGTTTGTATATTCGGCTAAACAGTCTCTGGGTTCTGTAAAACAGGAAATGTATTCTGGGCGCCATCTAGTGGCCAAATCTAATACTGCAGGCAGGACAGGCATGATCAATCTCCCTGCTGGAGGCAGAACAGTCACAATGTGATAGTAGACACCGTGCAAGAGGACAGACGTACCGTCCAAACAGAGACCACCAGCACCCCAACGTCACCCTGTCGCCATCACCCCCTTCTGTCACCCCTCCATCACCTCTTCTGTCACCCCAACGTCACCTCTTCTGTCACCCCGCCGTCACCTCTTCTGTCACCCCAACGTCACCTCTTCTGTCACCCCTCCGTCACCTCTTCTGTCACCCCTCCATCACCTCTTCTGTCACCCCTCCGTCACCTCTTCTGTCACCCCTCCATCACCTCTTCTGTCACCCCTCCGTCACCTCTTCTGTCACCCCATCGTCACCTCTTCTGTCACCCCTCCATCACCTCTTCTGTCACACCATCGTCACCTCTTCTGTCACCCCTCCATCACCTCTTCTGTCAACCCGCCATCACCTCTTCTGTCACCCCTCCATCACCTCTTCTGTCACCCCTCCATCACCTCTTCTGTCACCCCTCCGTCACCTCTTCTGTCACCCCTCCATCACCTCTTCTGTCACCCCTCCGTCACCTCTTCTGTCACCCCTCCATCACCTCTTCTGTCACCCCTCCGTCACCTCTTCTGTCACCCCTCCATCACCTCTTCTGTCACACCATCGTCACCTCTTCTGTCACCCCTCCGTCACCTCTTCTGTCACCCCTCCGTCACCTCTTCTGTCACCCCTCCATCACCTCTTCTGTCAACCCGCCATCACCTCTTCTGTCACACCATCGTCACCTCTTCTGTCACCCCTCCATCACCCCACCGACACCTCTTCTGTCACCCCTCCATCACCTCTTCTGTCACCCCTCCGTCACCTCTTCTGTCACCCCTCCATCACCTCTTCTGTCACCCCTCCGTCACCTCTTCTGTCACACCATCGTCACCTCTTCTGTCACCCTGCTATCAGCCCTCCATCACCACTTCTGTCACCACACCATCATCCCGCCGTCACCCCAACATCACCTTGTCATCACCCTCAGCTGTCACCTCTTCTGTCAACCCACCATCATACCACTGTCACCCCTCCATCACCTCTTCTGTCACCCCTCCATCACCTCTTCTGTCACCCCTCCATCACCTCTTCTGTCACCCCTCCATCACCTCTTCTGTCACCCCACCATCACCTCTTCTGTCACCCTGCCGTCACCTTGTCGTCACCCCTCTATCGCCTCTTCTGTCACTCCACCATCACATCAACGTCACCTCTTCTGTCACCCCTCCATCACCTCTTCTGTCAACCCGCCATCACCACTTCTGTCACCCCTCCATCACCTCTTCTGTCACCCCTCCGTCACCTCTTCTGTCACCCCTCCGTCACCTCTTCTGTCACCCCTCCGTCACCTCTTCTGTCACCCCTCCGTCACCTCTTCTGTCACCCCTCCATCACCTCTTCTGTCACCCCTCCGTCACCTCTTCTGTCACCCCTCCATCACCTCTTCTGTCACACCATCGTCACCTCTTCTGTCACCCCTCCGTCACCTCTTCTGTCACCCCTCCGTCACCTCTTCTGTCACCCCTCCGTCACCTCTTCTGTCACCCCTCCATCACCTCTTCTGTCAACCCGCCATCACCTCTTCTGTCACACCATCGTCACCTCTTCTGTCACCCCTCCATCACCCCACCGACACCTCTTCTGTCACCCCTCCATCACCTCTTCTGTCACCCCTCCATCACCTCTTCTGTCACCCCTCCGTCACCTCTTCTGTCACCCCTCCATCACCTCTTCTGTCACCCCTCCGTCACCTCTTCTGTCACACCATCGTCACCTCTTCTGTCACCCTGCTATCAGCCCTCCATCACCACTTCTGTCACCACACCATCATCCCGCCGTCACCCCAACATCACCTTGTCATCACCCCCAGCTGTCACCTCTTCTGTCAACCCACCATCACACCACTGTCACCCCTCCATCACCTCTTCTGTCACCCCTCCATCACCTCTTCTGTCACCCCTCCATCACCTCTTCTGTCACCCCACCATCACCTCTTCTGTCACCCTGCCGTCACCTTGTCGTCACCCCTCTATCGCCTCTTCTGTCACTCCACCATCACATCAACGTCACCTCTTCTGTCACCCCACCATCACTTCTTCTGTCACCCCTCCATCACCTCTTCTGTCACCCCTCCATCACCTCTTCTGTCACCCCTCCATCACCTCTTCGGTCACCCCTCCATCACCTCTTCTGTCACCCCTCCATCACCTCTTCCGTCCCCACCATCACCCCACCAACACCTCTCTGTCATCCCTGTCAACACTTCCATCTTCACCTGCTCCTCCTTCTGGGTATGTGTGCTCCAACCGTCTGAATGTCGGAGTCATGACATCACTCCGGCACACGCGTGTCAGCAGCCATTGGCGATGTGCGGACAGAATTGGGGGACTTACCTGCAGGAACAAGATGGAAGCCGTGGTCTGGGAACACTAAAGTTCTTGTAAATGCTTCCATATACACGGAGGTGATAATGACCGAGTGTGTACAACGCGCCTCAGGTGACACACAGAGAGGAAGCAAATCCTCCTACATACGTTGTACCTGTTTATCTGCAGCCATCTCCCCTCTACAGCCATTCAGACCGGATTCACACTGCAGGGACAGCACAGAGGAGCCTGCGGGAGCGGAGGATCGGGTAACTCCGTCCCTGTGTGTGCTTGCTGCATCTTTGTCGGTAAGCATTCTATGGAGTAAGATGGTGAAACAGCACATGTGCGATCCCCCTCTACATGACCCGTGATCCCCTTCTACATGGCACATGTGTGATCCTCCTGTACATGACACACGTGTGATATGCCTCAATAAGTCACACGTATTATCCGCCTGTACATGACACATGTATGATCCGCCTATACATGAAACACGTGTGATCCCCCTCTACATGGCACACGTATGATCCACCTCTACAAAGCACATGTGTGATCCGCCTCTACATGCCACACGTATGATCCGCCAGTACATGACAAATGTATGATCTGCCTCTACATGGCACACGTACGATCCGCCTCTACGTGGCACACGTGATCCCCTTTACACGGTACATGTATGATCCATCTCTACACAGCACACGTATGATTCCCCTGTACACAGCACATATATGATCCCCCTACAAGGCACACGTGTGATCCAGCTCTACATGGCACACGTTTGATCTGCCTCTACACAGCACATGTATGATCCCCCTACACGACACGTGTGATCTGCCTCTACATAGCACATGTGTGATCCGCCTCTACACAGCACACGTATGATCACCCTCTACACAGCACATGTATGATCCCCCTCTACATGGCACATGTGTGATCTGCCTCTACATGGCACACCTGTGATCCCCCTCTACTTGGCACACGTGTGATATCCCTCTACATGGCACACATATGAATGCCCCTCTACACAGCACATGTATAATCCCCCTCTACACGGCACACATGTGATCTTCCTCTACATGGCACACGTGTGATTGCCCCTCTACATGGTGCACGTATGATCCCCCTCTACACGGCATATGTATGATCCTCCTCTACACAGCACATGTATGATCCCCGTCTACACGGCACCTGTGTGATCTGCCCCTACATGGCACACGTGTGATATCCCTCTACATGGCACACGTATGATCCCCCTCTACAAGGCACACGTGTGATCTGCCTCTACATGGCACACGTCCCCTCTACACGGCGCGCGTATGATCCCCCTCTACATGGCATATGTATGATCCCCCTCTACACAGCACATGTATGATACCCCTCTACACAGCACACGTATGATCCCCCTGTACATGACACACGTATGAACCCCTTGTACATGACACACGTATGATCCCCCTGTACACGACACGTATGATCCTCCTGTACATGACACACGTATGATCCCCCTCTACATGGCACACGCGTGATCCACCTCTACATGGCACATGTGTGATCCCCTTCTACAGGACACTTATGAGTCCCCCTCTGCATGGCACACGTATGATCCACCTCTATATGGCACACGCATGATCCCCCTGTACATGACACACATATGACCCCCCTCTACATGGTACACGTATGATTTGCCTGTACACGGCCTTTCCTGGCCCCCCAGGAGAATGAGGCGTTAACCTCTGCAGTGCCGGCGCAGTCTGGCGATGAATTGTTTCTTGGAGGAAATGATCCTTTCCTGCCGGTGATTGGAGGGGAGGATGGTGGGTGGCCCCGCCCATTTGTCAGCCAAGGTGATATAAGACCCGGAGGAGCTCCCAGCGCTCAGTCCTGGGGGGGAGTCCAGAAAGTCAGGTGATGAAGACACCATGGGCAGCAAAGCGACCCGAGAAGACTTCCAATGGACCTACAGCGAGCAACCACACAGCAGACGCCGGCAAGAAATACTAGGTACACCCCAGATCCACCATACTGGGGGGGGGTACACCCCAGATCCATCACACTGGGGGGGGGTACACCCCAGATCCACCACACTGGGAGGGGGTACACCCCAGATCCATCACACTGGGGGGGGGGGTACACCCCAGATCCACCACACGGGGGGGTACACCCCAGATCCATCACACTGTGGGGGGTACACCCCAGATCCACCACACTGGGGGGGGGTACACCCCAGATCCATCACACAGGGGGAGGTACACCCCAGATCCATCACACCGGGAGGGGGTACACCTCAGATCCTACACACTGGGGGGGGGGTACACCCCAGATCCATCACATCGGGGGGGGGTACACCCCAGATCCAACACACCGGGGGGAGGTACACCCCAGATCCATCACACTGGGAGGGGGTACACCCCAGATCCACCACACTGGGGGGGTACACTCCAGATCCACCACACCGCGGGGGGGGGGGGTACACCCCAGATCCATCACACCGGGGGGAAATACACCCCAGATCTACCACACCGGGGGGGGGTACACCCCAGATCCACACCGGGGGGGGGAGGTACACCCCAGATCCAACACACCGGGGGGAGGTACACCCCAGATCCATCACACTGGGGGGGAGGTACACCCCAGATCCATCACACCAGGGGGGAAGTACACCCCCGATCCTCCACACCGCGGGGGGGGGGTACACCCGAGATCCACCACACTGGGGGGGTACACCCCAGATCCATCACACTGGGAGGGGGTACACCCCAGATCCATCACGCCGGGGGGGGGAGGTACACCCCAGATCCACCACACCGGGGGGGTACACCCCAGATCCACACCGGGGGGGGGAGGTACACCCCAGATCCATCACACTGGGGGGGGGAGGAACACCCCAGATCCAACACACCGGGGGGAGGTACACCCCAGATCCATCACACCGGGGGGAAGTACACCCCAGATCCACCACACTGGGGAAGGTACACCCCAGATCCATCACACCGGGGGGTACACCCCAGATCCACCACACCGGGGGGGGTACACCCAGATCCACCACACCAGGGGGGAAGTACACCCCCGATCCTCCACACCGCGGGGGGGGGGTACACCCGAGATCCACCACACTGGGGGGGTACACCCCAGATCCATCACACTGGGAGGGGGTACACCCCAGATCCATCACGCCGGGGGGGGAGGTACACCCCAGATCCACCACACCGGGGGGGTACACCCCAGATCCATCACACCGGGGGGAAGTACACCCCAGATCCATCACACCGGGGGGTACACCCCAGATCCACCACACTGGGGAAGGTACACCCCAGATCCATCACACCGGGGGGTACACCCCAGATCCACCACACTGGGGGGGAGGTACACCCAGATCCACCACACCGGGGGGGGGGGGGTACACCCAGATCCACCACACCGGGGGGGGAGGTACACCCCAGATCCATCACACTGGGGGGGGGGAGGAACACCCCAGGTCCACCACACCGGGGGGGGGGTACACCCCAGATCCATCACACCGGGGGGGGGGAGGTACACCCCAGATCCACCACACTGTGGGGGGGAGGTACACCCCAGATCCATCACACTGTGGGGGGAGGTACACCCCAGATCCACCACTCCGGGGGGGTTACACCCCAGATCCATCACACCAGGGGGGGGAGGTACACCCCAGATCCATCACACCGGGGGGGGGGGTACACCCCAGATCCATCACTCCGGGGGAAGTACACCCCAGATCCAACACACCGGGGGGAGGTACACCCCAGATCCACCACACTGGGGGGGAGGTACACCCCAGATCCATCACACTGTGGGGGGAGGTACACCCCAGATCCATCACACCGGGGGAGGTACACCCCAGATCCACCACACTGGGGGGGAGGTACACCCCAGATCCATCACACGGGGGGGGCACACCCCAGATCCATCACACCGGGGGAGGTACACCCCAGATCCATCCATTATGGAGCAATGACCTGGAACAGCAACTGATTGGTGGATCAGAACCCAGAACTGAGCTTGTGATTGGTTGCTGCACTTTGTGTCGCACCGATTTATTATGTAGACGACATGGACTCTCGGATCCCACCCTGCACCTGTCCCGGGCCCTCAGATCCCACCCTGCGCCTGTCCCGGGCCCTCACATCCCACCCTGCACATGTCCCCGGGCCCTCAGATCCCACCCTGTACAGGTCCCCAGGCCCTCAGATCCCACCCTGCGCCTGTCCCAGGCCCTCGAATCCCACCCTGCTCCTGTCCATGGTCCTCGAATCCCACCCTGCACCTGTCCCGGGCCCTCAGATCCCACCCTGCGCCTGTCCCGGGCCCTCACATCCCACCCTGCACATGTCCCCGGGCCCTCAGATCCCACCCTGTACAGGTCCCCAGGCCCTCAGATCCCACCCTGCGCCTGTCCATGGTCCTCGAATCCCACCCTGCGCCTGTCCTGGACCCTCGGATCCCATCCTGCGCCTGTCCCGGGCCTTCGGATCCAACCCTGCGCCTGTCCCGGACCCTTGGATCCCATCCTGCGCCTGTCCTGGACCCTCGGATCCCACCCTGCGCCTGTCCCGGGCCCTCGGATCCCACCCTGCGCCTGTCCCGGGCCCTCGGATCCCACCCTGCGCCTGTCCCGGGCCCTCGGATCCCACCCTGCGCCCGTCTCGGGCCCTCGGATCCCACCCTTCGCCCGTCCCAGGCCCTCGGATCCCACCCTGCGCCTGGCCCTCGGATCCCACCCTGCGCCTGTCCCGGGCCCTCGGATCCCACCTTGCGCCTGTCCCGGGCCCTCGGATCCCACCCTGCGCCTGTCCCGGGCCCTTGGATCCCACCCTTCGCCTGTCCCGGGCCCTCGGATCCCACACTGCGCCTGTCCCGGGCCCTCGGATCCCACCCTGCGCCTGTCCCGGGCCCTCGGATCCCACCCTGTGCCTGGCCCTGGCCCTCGGATCCCACCCTGCGCCTGTCCCGGGCCCTCGGATCCCACCCTTGCACATGTCCCGGGCCCTCAGATCCCACCCTGCGCCTGTCCCGGGCCCTCGGATCCCACCCTGCGCCTGTCCCGGGCCCTCGGATCCCACCCTGCGCCTGGCCCTGGCCCTCGGATCCCACCCTTGCACATGTCCCGGGCCCTCAGATCCCACCCTGCGCCTGTCCCGGGCCCTCGGATCCCACCCTGCGCCTGGCCCTGGCCCTCGGATCCCACCCTTGCACATGTCCCGGGCCCTCAGATCCCACCCTGCGCCTGTCCCGGGCCCTCGGATCCCACCCTGCGCCTGGCCCTGGCCCTCGGATCCCACCCTGCACATGTCCCGGGCCCTCAGATCCCACCCTGAGCCATATCTACTGGTAGATCTTTGGTCTGACAGAAATGGTACAACCAGATTGGAAGGTGTATGGCCGTTTGCAGAGTTCTGTGTATCACAACAACTGACACTTTGTAATCAAAATTCTTCATTTTACTGTTTTTTACATTTATTCCCTCTGAGCTGCGGATCTCCTGCAGCCTCTTTGCAGCCACTTCCTGTCTCCATACACTCCAGTGATGGCGGCCTGGCATTCCTAAGGGCGGGGTTCCTGATGGTGACACCAGTGGCCATGTCGGTGTCATGTGCTGGAACGGTCACCTGTAGTCTTTGTCAGAATTCCGTGGGGGGGGGGGGGGTGACAACACAGGAGGACATCTGGAGTCCGGGGTCAGAGGGGGACACATCTCCCATGTGATGGCAGCTCCATGGTCGTATGTACCCTCCACCCCTCCCATACCCGCCATGTCAGTGGGAGGAATAGTGCCCCACCATTGGTGTCAGTCGGAGGAATAGTGCCCCATCATTGGTGTCAGTGGGAGGAATAGTGCCCCATCATTGGTGTCAGTGGGAGGAATAGTGCCCCATCCTTGGTGTCAGTCGGAGGAATAGTGCCCCATCGTTGGTGTCAGTGGGAGGAATAGTGCCCCGTCATTGGTGTCAGTGGGAGGAATAGTGCCCCGTCATTGGTGTCAGTGGGAGGAATAGTGCCCCATCATTGGTGTCAGTGGGAGGAATAGTGCCCCATCATTGGTGTCAGTGGGAGGAATAGTGCCCCATCATTGGTGTCAGTGGGAGGAATAATGCCCCATCATTGGTGTCAGTGGATGGAATAGCGCCCCGTCATTGGTGTCAGTGGGAGGAATAGCGCCCCGTCATTGGTGTCAGTGGGAGGAATAGTGTCCCATCATTGGTGTCAGTGGGAGGAATAGTGTCCCATCATTGGTGTCAGTGGGAGGAATAGCGCCCCATCATTGGTGTCAGTGGAGGAATAGTGTCCCATCATTGGTGTCAGTGGGAGGAATAGTGCCCCATCGTTGGTATCAGTGGGAGGAATAGTGTCCCATCATTGGTGTCAGTGGGAGGAATAGTGTCCCATCATTGGTGTCAGTGGGAGGAATAGCGCCCCATCATTGGTGTCAGTGGAGGAATAGTGCCCTATCATTGGTGTCAGTGGGGGGAATAGTGTCCCATAATTGGTGTCAGTGAGAGGAATAGCGCCCCATCATTGGTGTCAGTGGAGGAATAGCGCCCCATCATTGGTGTCAGTGGGAGGAATAGCACCGCATCATTGGTGTCAGTGGGGGGAATAGTGCCCCATCATTGGTGTCAGTGGAGGAATAGCGACCCATCATTGGTGTCAGTGGGAGGAATAGCGCCCCATCATTGGTGTCAGTGGGAGGAATAGTGTCCCATCATTGGTGTCAGTGGAGGAATAGCACCGCATCATTGGTGTCAGTGGGGGGAATAGTGCCCCATCATTGGTGTCAGTGGAGGAATAGCGACCCATCATTGGTGTCAGTGGGAGGAATAGCGCCCCATCATTGGTGTCAGTGGGAGGAATAGCGCCCCATCATTGGTGTCAGTGGGAGGAATAGCGCCCCATCATTGGTGTCAGTGGGAGGAATAGCGCCCCATCATTGGTGTCAGTGGGAGGAATAGCGCCCCATCATTGGTGTCAGTGGGGGGAATAGCGCCCCATCATTGGTGTCAGTGGGAGGAATAGTGTCCCATCATTGGTGTCAGTGGGAGGAATAGCGCCCCATCATTGGTGTCAGTGGGAGGAATAGCGCCCCATCATTGGTGTCAGTGGGAGGAATAGTGTCCCATCATTGGTGTCAGTGGAGGAATAGCACCGCATCATTGGTGTCAGTGGGGGGAATAGTGCCCCATCATTGGATAGAACCAAGCAAAGGGCGGAGTTTGTAGAGCCGTGTTCTGGAGCGATCCCGGGAGATGTTCTGATCCACGCTCAAACAATGTTTCTTTGTATAAAATCTGCAAACCTGGAATTCTAGTCATAAATGAAAGCAGAAGCCATGAAGTCTTTAGCATTAGTGTAGTGGGGTACCATCACCCCGTCTGAGCTTTGCTGCCCTTCAGCCAACCACTAGCCATGGTTTAATCACATGACTGGCCAACATTCCATCCCAGAGAAGCCTTATTTCCGGGAGAGGGAAGAATTTCATAGCTTCAGTCAATTTGTGGCTTCACGGGATCTGTGGGATTCTATGGTATGTGATGTGTGGGATTCAGGGACATGGGATCTGTGGGATTCAGGGACATGGGATCTGTGGGATTCAGGGACATGGGATCTGTGGGATTCAGGGACATGGGATCTGTGGGATTCAGGGACATGGGATCTGTGGGATTCAGGGACGTGGGATTCAGGGACATGGGATTCAGTGACGTAGGATCTGTGGGATTCAGGGACGTGGGATCCAGGGACATGGGATCTGTGGGTATCTGGGACACGAGATCTGTGGGGAATCTCTGACACGGGCTCTGTGGGATTCTGTGACGTGGGATCTGTGGGATTCAGGGACGTGGGATCCAGGGACATGGGATCTGTGGGTATCTGGGACACGAGATCTGTGGGGAATCTGGGACATGGGATCTGTGAGGAATCTGGGACATGGAATCTGTGGGGAATCTCTGACACTGGATCTGTAGGGAACCTCTGACATGGGATCTGTGGGGAATCTGGGACACGGGATCTGTGGGGAATCTCTGACATGGGATCTGTGGGAATCTAGGACATGGGATCTGTGGGGAATCTCTGACACTGGATCTGTGGGGAACCTCTGACATGGGATCTGTAGGGAATCTGGGACACGGGATCTGTGGGGAATCTCTGACACGGGATCTGTGGGAATCTAGGACATGGGATCTGTGGGGAATCTCTAAAACTGGATCTGTGGTAATCTCTGACACTGGATCTGTGGGGAATCTGACGTGGGATCTGTGGGAATCTTTGACACAGGATCTGTTGGGAATCTGATGTGGAATCTGTGGGGAATATCTGACACGATATCTGTGGGAATCTGACATGGGATCTATGGGGAATCTCTGACACGGGATCTTTGGGAATCTCTGACGTGAGATCTGTGGGATTCAGTGACATGGGATCTGTGGGAATCTGGGACACAGGATCTGTGGGAATCTAGGACATGGGATCTGTGAGGAATCTGGGACATGGAATCTGTGGGGAATCTCTGACACTGGATCTGTAGGGAACCTCTGACATGGGATCTGTGGGGAATCTGGGACACGGGATCTGTGGGGAATCTCTGACATGGGATCTGTGGGAATCTAGGACATGGGATCTGTGGGGAATCTCTGACACTGGATCTGTGGGGAACCTCTGACATGGGATCTGTAGGGAATCTGGGACACGGGATCTGTGGGGAATCTCTGACACGGGATCTGTGGGAATCTAGGACATGGGATCTGTGGGGAATCTCTAAAACTGGATCTGTGGTAATCTCTGACACTGGATCTGTGGGGAATCTGACGTGGGATCTGTGGGAATCTTTGACACAGGATCTGTTGGGAATCTGATGTGGAATCTGTGGGGAATATCTGACACGATATCTGTGGGAATCTGACATGGGATCTATGGGGAATCTCTGACACGGGATCTTTGGGAATCTCTGACGTGAGATCTGTGGGGAATCTCTGACGTGAGATCTGTGGGAATCTCTGACATGGGATCTGTGGGAATCTCTGACATGGGATCTGTGGGAATCTCTGACATGGGATCTGTGGGATTTCTTTCCCCCGGTTTACATACAATGAGTCTTCCAGATGCACGGGTGGCTGTAGCGGCGTGGAGGACCTGGACACGAGGGTTGTCATGGAAATGGTGGAGGTTTCTGTATATTGGGTGAATGTTTGTCTTCAGAGCCCCGCCTCTCTGGTTGAGCTCTTCGCTGCACATTTCGTAAAATGCTTCTTTTTTTTTTTTGCAGCCAAATATCCGGAGATCAAATCCTTGATGGGACCCGACCGCCATCTTAAATGGATCGTCTTGGCGATGGTATTGGCTCAGCTCGTGGCCTGCCGTCTGGTGAGAGACTTGGCTTGGAAATGGGTCCTATTTTGGGCCTATGCCTTTGGCGGCTGTGTGAACCACTCATTGACTCTGGCCATACACGACATATCGCACAACGTGGCCTTCGGGAACCGCCAGGCCAAATGGAACAGGTGGTTCGCCATGATCGCCAACCTGCCCATTGGCATGCCATACTCCGCCTCCTTTAAGAAATACCACATTGACCACCATCGCTATTTAGGAGGAGACAACCTGGATGTGGACATCCCTACAGACTTTGAAGGATGGTTCTTCTGCACTCCCCTCCGTAAGTTGGTATGGCTCATCCTTCAGCCATTGTTCTACGCCTTGAGGCCGCTCTACGTAAATCCCAAGCCGATCACCACGATGGAGATCTGGAATGCCCTTGTGCAGTTCTCGGTGGATCTTCTTTTGTATCACACGTTTGGTCTGAAGCCTGTTGTCTATTTGGTGGCGGGTTCCGTCTTCTGTTTGGGTTTCCACCCGATATCCGGACATTTCATTGCAGAACATTACATGTTCATGAAGGGACACGAGACCTATTCCTACTACGGACCTCTGAATCTGATTACGTTTAATGTTGGCTACCACATGGAGCATCACGACTTTCCCAGCATTCCAGGGAGCAAACTGCCTGCGGTAAGAGCTTCTCTTCTTCTAGAGTCCTGGTGCCCAACCTGTGGTCCAGGGGCAGCATGTGGCACTTAGACACTTATTGTGTGGCCCTTGGACCTCCACAGATAATAGTGTGTGTGTTTTCA
Organism: Staurois parvus; assembly: GCF_062004578.1. NCBI lineage: Eukaryota > Metazoa > Chordata > Amphibia > Anura > Ranidae > Staurois > Staurois parvus. Next base: position 27,463 of record NW_028320318.1, on the reverse strand, counting down.
CCCATGGCATGCAACCTGGAGAGGGACTTTGGGGCAAAGCATCAGGACAGCCATGGCATTCTACAGATTGTGACAGGTGCCCTTCCTAGTGGACCTCTGGACAGTTGTAATCCCCCCTCCCCTGCCAGTGTTCTATGGTTTGTCCCAACCCCTGCAACTGTCACTTTTACTGGACAGCTTGTCCCTTAGCGTTCTGGAAGTGGGAAATGATGGATCCAATGTCAGGATCTACAGGTGGCACAATGGGGGACTCACAAAAACTGCCATGTTGGTGCAACTGACAGACTGAATCATGTATGTTCTTCTTCCGAGTGTATCTAACCATACACGTCCCGGATCCATCCCGCCTCTAGATCCATTACAGGTCCACTTCATTATAGTGTTCATGGCCAGGAGCCAATCCGTGTAGCCTCTGGTCATGTGACTATCAATCCATATGATCTTTGGTTTTGGTTCTTCATCTGGTCCCAAGGGGTTGGGCGTGGTCGCAGTCCATACATTTGTCTCCAGGCCTTCTATAGAGTCTGTATAGTTGGCAGTTCAGTGGCCCTAGAAATCAGATTTGATGTCTTTCTTCCCCGTCAGGTTCACCGGATTGCATCAGAATATTACGACTGTCTTCCCCATCATGAGTCCTGGGCCCGGGTGATCTGGGATTTCATCTTCAATGAGGAGATTGGACCGTATTCACGAGTCAAAAGAAAATGCAAGTTGGCAAATGCGGGTTAAACGTCAAACAAACCTTCATGGGGAAAAACCATTTCAAAATCTCCGCACTGAACGAGGGATGATGGTACCCACCTCTGAGGTCACCCATGTGACTGTATATTCTGGCCCCACCTATGAGGTCACCCATGTGACTATATACTGTCCCCGCCTACGAGGCCTCATGTCTGTATATACTGGCCCCACCTACGAGGTCTCTCATGTGACTGCATATACTGGCCCCACCTACAAGGTCTCTCATGTAACTGACTGGATATACTGGAACCCGCCCAGGAGGCATTTCATGTGACTATATACTGGCCCCACCTACGAGGCCTCATGTCTGTATATACTGGCCCCACCTACAAGGTCTCTCATGTAACTGACTGGATATACTGGCCCCGCCCAGGAGGCATTTCATGTGACTATATACTGGCCCCACCTACGAGGTCTCTCATGTGACTGCATATACTGGCCCCACCTACAAGGTCTCTCATGTAACTGACTGGATATACTGGAACCCGCCCAGGAGGCATTTCATGTGACTATATACTGGCCCCACCTACGAGGCCTCATGTCTGTATATACTGGCCCCACCTACAAGGTCTCTCATGTAACTGACTGGATATACTGGAACCCGCCCAGGAGGCATGTCATGTGACTGTATATACTGTGCCTTCAGTTCTCACACTCTGTGTGCTTTAATATGTGTTAATAAAGTTTTTTTAAGGAGTGGGGGTTGGTAAACAATGAAGATTATCTATGTGCTGTTGGATGGTGCTCAGCTTCTCATTAACAGCAATCAAAGCTCCTGTGTGTGCAGGAGGGCCCCAAGGGCCCCATTGTCCTCAGACTGATGAAAAAAAAAGAGAACTGCTGTAAATGTATTTTCTCTGGTAATTCAGAGACTTCTCATTGATGATCGATCGTCACTGTCTCCATATGTATTGCTGCATGAGATCTCATCGTTATATCTTCAGTGCCGCCTTTATGTATGTGACAGAGGAGGACTCCCGGCATCTCGCAACCCTCCAGGTGACAGACCCTGCATTCCCTATACCCGCTCTCCCCGGACCCCGCATTCCCTACGTCCGCTCTCCCCGGACCCCGCATTCACTACATCCGCTCTCCCCGGACCCCGCATTCACTACATCCGCTCTCCCCGGACCCCGCATTCACTACATCCGCTCTCCCCGGACCCCGCATTCACTATATCCGCTCTCCCCGGACCCCGCATTCACTATATCCGCTCTCCCCGGACCCCGCATTCACTATATCCGCTCTCCCCGGACCCCGCATTCCCTATATCCGCTCTCCCCGGACCCCGCATTCACTATATCCGTTCTCCCCGGACCCCGCATTCACTATATCCGCTCTCCCCGGACCCCGCATTCACTGTGTCCGCTCTCCCCGGACCCCGCATTCACTGTGTCCGCTCTCCCCGGACCCCGCATTCACTGTATCCGCTCTCCCCGGACCCCGCATTCACTGTGTCCGCTCTCCCCGGACCCCGCATTCACTGTATCCGCTCTCCCCGGACCCCACATTCCCTATATCCTCTCTCCCCGGACCCCACATTCACTATATCCGCTCTCCCCGGACCCTCCATTCCCTATATCCGCTCTCCCCGGACCCTCCATTCCCTATATCCGCTCTCCCCGGACCCCGCATTCACTATATCCGCTCTCCCCGGACCCCGCATTCACTGTGTCCGCTCTCCCCGGACCCCGCATTCACTATATCCGCTCTCCCCGGACCCCGCATTCACCATATCCGCTCTCCCCGGACCCCGCATTCACTATATCCGCTCTCCCCGGACCCCGCATTCACTATATCCGCTCTCCCCGGACCCCGCATTCACCATATCCGCTCTCCCCGGACCCCGCATTCACTATATCCTCTCCCCGGACCCCGCATTCACTATATCCGCTCTCCCGGACCCCGCATTCACTGTGTCCGCTCTCCCCGGACCCCGCATTCACCGTATCCGCTCTCCCCGGACCCCGCATTCACCATATCCGCTCTCCCCGGACCCCGCATTCACTATATCCGCTCTCCCCGGACCCCGCATTCACTATATCTGCTCTCCCCGGACCCCGCATTCACTATATCCGCTCTCCCCGGACCCCGCATTCACTATATCCGCTCTCCCCGGACCCCGCATTCACTATATCCGCTCTCCCCGGACCCCGCATTCACTATATCCGCTCTCCCCGGACCCCGCATTCACTATATCCGCTCTCCCCGGACCCCGCATTCACTATATCTGCTCTCCCCGGACCCCGCATTCACTATATCCGCTCTCCCCGGACCCCGCATTCACTATATCCGCTCTCCCCGGACCCCGGCGGGAGAGGGGAGGCCCCCCCCCCAAGCTGTGCACCCCAGCAGGCAGGACTCTGCAGAAAATCCCCCTCTGGTGGCACCCCCAATACTCTCCCTAGATCCAGGACATGGACTGACACCTTTTATTGACTGATGAGGTTGGTGCAGCTTCCAGCGCCCCCTTCTCACACAAGGAATGAGGAGTGTCAGCGGACAATAAACCATTTATTACCAATATGAATACAGCTACGGAGGTGCACTGATGGACCGATATCGGAATATTGTGATGAGGCGGAGCTCTCCTTTATTATATATCATTTGGTGGCGGATTTCTGGAACGTGTCGGATTCTCGTGATTCTCAAATAAAATTCTGTTGGCAAAAAATAAAAAAGGGTCCTAACACTGCAGGCTAGCGGGGTCATCCGAAGGAAAAGCAAATGGCTGACTTCTCTTCCTCTACAAATGAAAAAGAAGACATTAAATAAGCGAAGATATCATACAAAAGGCGGCGATCTGCGCAAATGTCCGGCGAGGAAAAGAAGAATGGAGGAGTTCTGTCATGGGAAGAATCCGAGGCGGCAAGCTTCGAAGTGTCTGCTAAAGGGTCAGAGTGGAAGTGCTGTCCTTCGCCCATCCAATGCTCGGCTCAGCGGAGGCTCTCCGACGTCTCTGTACATTCCCACAACGCGCCGTTCTCCTCCGTCATTATGTCGTACTGATCCGACTCAGCTCCTGCCGTATCGCTGGAAGGGAAATGGACACAGTCACCAACCTAGACACAGTCACCACCACCGGCCTGGGAACAGACACAGTCACCAACCTAGACACAGTCACCACCACCAGCCTGGGAACAGACACAGTCACCACCACCAGCCCGGGAACAGACACAGTCACCACCACCAGCCTGGACACAGTCACCACCACCGGCCTGGGAACAGACACAGTCACCACCACCGGCTTGGACACAGACACAGTCACCACCACCAGCCCGGGAACAGACACAGTCACCAACCTAGACACAGTCACCACCACCAGCCTGGGAACAGACACAGTCACCACCACCAGCCTGGGCACAGACACAGTCACCAACCTAGACACAGTCACCACCACCAGCCTGGGAACAGACACAGTCACCAACCTAGACACAGTCACCACCACCAGCCTGGGAACAGACACAGTCACCACCACCGGCTTGGACACAGACACAGTCACCACCACCAGCCCGGGAACAGACACAGTCACTGGCCTTGACACAGTCACCACCACCAGCCTGGGAACAGACACAGTCACCACCACCAGCCTGGGCACAGACACAGTCACCAGCCTACACACAGTCACCACCACCAGCCTGGACACAGTCACCACCACCGGCCTGGACACAGTCACCACCACCAGCCTGAGAACAGACAGTCACCACCACCGGCCTGGACACAGTCACCACCACCGGCCTGGACACAGTCACCACCACCGGCCTGGGAACAGACACAGTCACCACCACCAGCCTGGGAACAGACACAGTCACCAGCCTACACACAGTCACCACCACCAGCCTGGACACAGTCACCACCACCGGCCTGGGAACAGACACAGTCACCACCACCGGCCTGGACACAGTCACCACCACCGGCCTGGGAACAGACACAGTCACCACCACCAGCCTGGGCACAGACACAGTCACCAGCCTACACACAGTCACCACCACCAGCCTGGGAACAGACAGTCACCACCACCAGCCTGGACACAGTCACCACCACCAGCCTGGACACAGTCACCACCACCGGCCTGGGAACAGACACAGTCACCACCACCAGCCTGGGCACAGACACAGTCACCAGCCTACACACAGTCACCACCACCAGCCTGGGAACAGACAGTCACCACCACCAGCCTGGACACAGTCACCACCACCAGCCTGGACACAGTCACCACCACCGGCCTGGACACAGTCACCACCACCAGCCTGGGAACAGACAGTCACCACCACCGGCCTGGACACAGTCACCACCACCGGCCTGGACACAGTCACCACCACCGGCCTGGACACAGACACAGTCACCACCACCAGCCTGGGAACAGACACAGTCACCACCACCGGCTTGGACACAGACACAGTCACCAACCTAGACACAGTCACCACCACCAGCCTGGGAACAGACACAGTCACTGGCCTTGACACAGTCACCACCACCAGCCTGGGAACAGACACAGTCACTGGCCTTGACACAGTCACCACCACCAGCCTGGGAACAGACACAGTCACTGGCCTTGACACAGTCACCACCACCAGCCTGGGAACAGACACAGTCACCACCACCAGCCTGGGAACAGACACAGTCACCACCACCAGCCTGGGAACAGACACAGTCACCACCACCAGCCTGGGCACAGACACAGTCACCACCACCGGCTTGGACACAGACACCACCACCAGCCTGGGAACAGACACAGTCACTGGCCTTGACACAGTCACCACCACCAGCCTGGGAACAGACACAGTCACCAGCCTACACACAGTCACCACCACCAGCCTGGACACAGTCACCACCACCGGCCTGGACACAGTCACCACCACCAGCCTGGGAACAGACAGTCACCACCACCGGCCTGGACACAGTCACCACCACCGGCCTGGACACAGTCACCACCACCGGCCTGGGAACAGACACAGTCACCACCACCGGCTTGGACACAGACACAGTCACCAACCTAGACACAGTCACCACCACCAGCCTGGGAACAGACACAGTCACCACCACCGGCTTGGACACAGACACAGTCACCAACCTAGACACAGTCACCACCACCGGCCTGGGAACAGACACAGTCACCAACCTAGACACAGTCACCACCACCAGCCTGGGAACAGACACAGTCACCACCACCAGCCCGGGAACAGACACAGTCACTGGCCTTGACACAGTCACCACCACCAGCCTGGGAACAGACACAGTCACCACCACCAGCCTGGGCACAGACACAGTCACCAGCCTACACACAGTCACCACCACCAGCCTGGGAACAGACAGTCACCACCACCGGCCTGGACACAGTCACCACCACCGGCCTGGGAACAGACACAGTCACTGGCCTTGACACAGTCACCACCACCAGCCTGGGAACAGACAGTCACCACCACCGGCCCGGACACAGTCACCACCACCGGCCCGGACACAGTCACCACCACCAGCCTGGGAACAGACAGTCACCACCACCGGCCCGGACACAGTCACCACCACCGGCCCGGACACAGTCACCACCACCGGCCTGGACACAGTCACCACCACCGGCCCGGACACAGTCACCACCACCAGCCTGGGAACAGACAGTCACCACCACCGGCCCGGACACAGTCACCACCACCGGCCCGGACACAGTCACCACCACCGGCCCGGACACAGTCACCACCACCGGCCCGGACACAGTCACCACCACCGGCCCGGACACAGTCACCACCACCGGCCTGGACACAGTCACCACCACCGGCCCGGACACAGTCACCACCACCAGCCTGGGAACAGACAGTCACCACCACCGGCCCGGACACAGTCACCACCACCGGCCCGGACACAGTCACCACCACCGGCCCGGACACAGTCACCACCACCGGCCCGGACACAGTCACCACCACCGGCCCGGACACAGTCACCACCACCGGCCCGGACACAGTCACCACCACCGGCCCGGACACAGTCACCACCACCGGCCCGGACACAGTCACCAGCCTAGGGCTCTGTACATTCATTCTTACTCGCAGTGTTTCTCCTTTCTGACTTTTATCGCTTACATTGTGTCTCTGGATTTGCTGGAAAGAGTCAATTCCAGAGTACAGCCCCTCCCTCCTTATACATCATAACACCTCCTCTTCTGGGAGTGTCTAATTATTCTGTGCTGGCCCAGCTCCTCTACCCCTCACCTCCCTAAATAACATTTTCAGTAGCTGGCTAGGGGAGAGATGAAGTAGAATACTACAGAGTCCTCTGAGGATGGGGGTCCCTGAAGACTGAGGATGGGGGGGAACCTGAGGATGGGGGGGTCCCTGAGGACTGAGGATGGGGGAGGAACCTGAGGATGGGGGGGGTCCCTGAACTCTGAGGATGCGGGAGGTTCCCTGAGGGCTGAGGATGGGAGGGTCCCTGAGGACTGAGGATAGGGGGGTATTCCTGAGGATGGGAGGGTCCCTGAGGACTGAGGATAGGGGGGATTCCTGAGGACTGAGGATGGGGGGGATTCCTGAGGACTGAGGATAGGGGGGATTCCTGAGGACTGAGGATAGGGGGGATTCCTGAGGACTGAGGATAGGGGGGATTCCTGAGGACTGAGGATAGGGGGGATTCCTGAGGACTTATGATGGGGGGGATTCCTGAGGACTGAGGATGGGGGGGATTCCTGAGGACTGAGGATGGGGGGATTCCTAAGGACTGAGGATGGGGTGATTCCTGAGGACTGAGGATGGGGCGGATTCCTGAGGACTGAGGATAGGGGGGATTCCTGAGGACTGAGGATAGGGGGGATTCCTGAGGACTGAGGATGGGGGGGATTCCTGAGGACTGAGGATGGGGGGGATTCCTGAGGACTGAGGATGGGGGGATTCCTAAGGACTGAGGATGGGGTGATTCCTGAGGACTGAGGATGGGGGTGATTCCTGAGGACTGAGGATAGGGGGGATTCCTGAGGACTGAGGATAGGGGGGATTCCTGAGGACTGAGGATGGGGGGGATTCCTGAGGACTGAGGATGGGGGGATTCCTAAGGACTGAGGATGGGGTGATTCCTGAGGACTGAGGATGGGGGTGATTCCTGAGGACTGAGGATGGGGGGGATTCCTGAGGACTGAGGATGGGGGGGATTCCTGAGGACTGAGGATAGGGGGGATTCCTGAGGACTGAGGATAGGGGGGATTCCTGAGGACTGAGGATAGGGGGGATTCCTGAGGACTGAGGATAGGGGGGATTCCTGAGGACTGAGGATGGGGGGGATTCCTGAGGACTGAGGATGGGGGGGATTCCTGAGGACTGAGGATGGGGGGATTCCTAAGGACTGAGGATGGGGTGATTCCTGAGGACTGAGGATGGGGGGGATTCCTGAGGACTGAGGATAGGGGGGATTCCTGAGGACTGAGGATGGGGGGGATTCCTGAGGACTGAGGATGGGGGGGATTCCTGAGGACTGAGGATGGGGGGATTCCTAAGGACTGAGGATGGGGTGATTCCTGAGAATGGGGGGGTCCCTGAGCACTGAGGGTGGGGGGGGGGGGGGTACCCGCAATAAAGCATCACTTGACTGCTGCCGTCACATCTGAGATTTATTATCATTACCCAACGCTGAGCCAATCCACAGCCATTCCCAGCAGTCCCTGCCCCTAGGAGCTGACACTCTAAGGTCCCTAGCCACATACAAGGGACTATGTAGACAGCCGCCAATGAACCTCCATTCCCCCTACTTTGTTATTGAGCTAATCGTTTCTCCGGTCACAGCTCAGCCATGACAATCAACCAATCAGTCAGTCGATCAATCAGTCAGACGATCAATCAGTCAGACAATCAGTCGATCAATCAGTCAGTCGATCAATCAGTCAGACGATCAATCAGTCAGACGATCAGTCGATCAATCAGTCAGTCGATCAATCACCGTGTATCATTCTTCCGGCTCCTAACCAGCACAGGTTGGAATGCGGAGCCGATGCAGGGCCGGGACTTACCATCGATGATCTCTTCTTTGACTTTATGTAACTCTCTAACGACTTCCTCTAGTATTTCCTGAGGAAGAAGAAGATGATTGGTCAATATACAAGAGAAGGAGGACCAATCACCTGGCCTCAGGACAGAACAGACAGTACGTCTTTCTTCTGATCAATCAATCAGGAAACCAGAAATACATTCATAAAAAGCCGACGGACACCGTATACAGCCTGAGCACACCGTATACAGCCGGCACACACCGTATACAGCCTGAGCACACCGTATACAGCCTGAGCACACCGTATACAGCCTGAGCACACCGTATACAGCCTGAGCACACCGTATACAGCCGGAGCACACCGTATACAGCCTGAGCACACCGTATACAGCCTGAGCACACCGTATACAGCCTGAGCACACCGTATACAGCCGGAGCACACCGTATACAGCCGGCAAACACCGTATACAGCCGACAGACACCGTATACAGCCTGAGCACACCGTATACAGCCTGAGCACACCGTATACAGCCTGAGCACACCGTATACAGCCTGAGCACACCGTATACAGCCTGAGCACACCGTATACAGCCGGCACACACCGTATACAGCCGGCACACACCGTATACAGCCGGCACACACCGTATACAGCCGGCGCACACCGTATACAGCCTGAGCACACCGTATACAGCCTGAGCACACCGTATACAGCCTGAGCACACACCGTATACAGCCTGAGCACACCGTATACAGCCGGCACACACCGTATACAGCCGACCGACACCGTATACAGCCTGAGCACACCGTATACAGCCTGAGCACACCGTATACAGCCGACACACACCGTATACAGCCTGAGCACACCGTATACAGCCTGAGCACACCGTATACAGCCTGAGCACACCGTATACAGCCGGCACACACCGTATACAGCCGGCACACACCGTATACAGCCTGAGCACACCGTATACAGCCTGAGCACACCGTATACAGCCGACGGACACCGTATACAGCCTGAGCACACCGTATACAGCCTGAGCACACACCGTATACAGCCTGAGCACACACCGTATACAGCCTGAGCACACCGTATACAGCCTGAGCACACCGTATACAGCCTGAGCACACCGTATACAGCCTGAGCACACACCGTATACAGCCTGAGCACACCGTATACAGCCGACACACACCGTATACAGCCTGAGCACACACCGTATACAGCCTGAGCACACCGTATACAGCCTGAGCACACCGTATACAGCCTGAGCACACCGTATACAGCCGGAGCACACCGTATACAGCCGGCACACACCGTATACAGCCTGAGCACACCGTATACAGCCGGCACACACCGTATACAGCCTGAGCACACCGTATACAGCCTGAGCACACCGTATACAGCCTGAGCACACCGTATACAGCCTGAGCACACCGTATACAGCCTGAGCACACCGTATACAGCCGGAGCACACCGTATACAGCCGGCATACACCGTATACAGCCTGAGCACACCGTATACAGCCTGAGCACACCGTATACAGCCGGCACACACCGTATACAGCCTGAGCACACCGTATACAGCCTGAGCACACCGTATACAGCCGGCACACACTGTATACAGCCGACCGACACCGTATACAGCCAACAGACACCGTATACAGCCGGCACACACCGTATACAGCCAACAGACACCGTATACAGCCTGAGCACACCGTATACAGCCAACAGACACCATATACAGCCTGAGCACACCGTATACAGCCGGAGCACACCGTATACAGCCTGAGCACATCGTATACAGCCGGCACACACCGTATACAGCCTGAGCACACCGTATACAGCCTGAGCACACCGTATACAGCCTGAGCACACCGTATACAGCCTGAGCACACCGTATACAGCCGGAGCACACCGTATACAGCCTGAGCACACCGTATACAGCCTGAGCACACCGTATACAGCCGGAGCACACCGTATACAGCCGGAGCACACCGTATACAGCCGACAGAAATCGTATACAGTCGGAGCACACCGTATACAGCCTGAGCACACCGTATACAGCCTGAGCACACCGTATACAGCCGGAGCACACCGTATACAGCCTGAGCACACCGTATACAGCCTGAGCACACCGTATACAGCCTGAGCACACCATATACAGCCTGAGCACACCGTATACAGCCGGCACACACCGTATACAGCCGGCACACACCGTATACAGCCGGCACACACCGTATACAGCCGGCACACACCGTATACAGCCTGAGCACACCGTATACAGCCGGAGCACACCGTATACAGCCGGAGCACACCGTATACAGCCGGAGCACACCGTATACAGCCGGAGCACACCGTATACAGCCGGCGCACACCGTATACAGCCGGAGCACACCGTATACAGCCTGAGCACACCGTATACAGCCTGAGCACACCGTATACAGCCTGAGCACACCGTATACAGCCTGAGCACACCGTATACAGCCTGAGCACACCGTATACAGCTTGAGCACACCGTATACAGCCTGAGCACACCGTATACAGCCAACAGACACCGTATACAGCCTGAGCACACCGTATACAGCCAACAGACACCGTATACAGCCTGAGCACACCGTATACAGCCAACAGACACCGTATACAGCCTGAGCACACCGTATACAGCCTGAGCACACCGTATACAGCCTGAGCACACCGTATACAGCCTGAGCACACCGTATACAGCCGACAAACACCGTATACAGCCGACAGACATCGTATACAGCCTGAGCACGCCGTATACAGCCGGCACACACTGTATACAGCCGACAAACACAGTATACAGCCGACACACACCGTATACAGCCGGCACACACCGTATACAGCCGACAAACACCGTATACAGCCGGCACGCCGGCACACACCGTATACAGCCTGAGCACACCGTATACAGCCTGAGCACACCGTATACAGCCTGAGCACACCGTATACAGCCTGAGCACACCGTATACAGCCTGAGCACACCGTATACAGCCGGCACACACCGTATACAGCCTGAGCACACCGTATACAGCCGACAGACATCGTATACAGCCTGAGCACACCGTATACAGCCTGAGCACACCGTATACAGCCGGAGCACACCGTATACAGCCCGAGCACATCGTATACAGCCAGAACACACCGTATACAGCCTGAGCACACCGTATACAGCCTGAGCACACCGTATACAGCCTGAGCACACCGTATACAGCCTGAGCACGCCGTATACAGCCGACACACACCGTATACAGCCGACAGACATCGTATACAGCCGGAGCACACCGTATACAGCCTGAGCACACCGTATACAGTCGACCGACACCGTATACAGCCTGAGCACACCGTATACAGCCGGAGCACACCGTATACAGCCGGCACACACCGTATACAGCCTGAGCACACCGTATACAGCCTGAGCACACCGTATACAGCCGACCGACACCGTATACAGCCTGAGCACACCGTATACAGCCGACCGACACCGTATACAGCCTGAGCACACCGTATACAGCCAACAGACACCGTATACAGCCGGAGCACACCGTATACAGCCGGCACGCACCGTATACAGCCGACCGACACCGTATACAGCCTGAGCACACCGTATACAGCCTGAGCACACCGTATACAGCCTGAGCACACCGTATACAGCCTGAGCACACACCGTATACAGCCGGCACACACCGTATACAGCCTGAGCACACCGTATACAGTCGACCGACACCGTATACAGCCTGAGCACACCGTATACAGCCTGAGCACACCGTATACAGCCTGAGCACACCGTATACAGCCAACAGACACCGTATACAGCCTGAGCACACCGTATACAGCCTGAGCACACCGTATACAGCCGACCGACACCGTATACAGCCTGAGCACACCGTATACAGCCGACCGACACCGTATACAGCCTGAGCACACCGTATACAGCCAACAGACACCATATACAGCCTGAGCACACCGTATACAGCCGGAGCACACCGTATACAGCCTGAGCACACCGTATACAGCCTGAGCACACCGTATACAGCCGGAGCACACCGTATACAGCCGGAGCACACCGTATACAGCCGGAGCACACCGTATACAGCCGACAGACATCGTATACAGTCGGAGCACACCGTATACAGTCGGAGCACACCGTATACAGCCTGAGCACACCGTATACAGCCTGAGCACACCGTATACAGCCTGAGCACACCGTATACAGCCTGAGCACACCGTATACAGCCTGAGCACACCGTATACAGCCTGAGCACACCGTATACAGCCTGAGCACACCGTATACAGCCTGAGCACACCGTATACAGCCTGAGCACACCGTATACAGCCGGCACACACCGTATACAGCCGGCACACACCGTATACAGCCTGAGCACACCGTATACAGCCTGAGCACACCGTATACAGCCTGAGCACACCGTATACAGCCTGAGCACACCGTATACAGCCGGAGCACACCGTATACAGCCGGAGCACACCGTATACAGCCGGAGCACACCGTATACAGCCGACAGACACCGTATACTGCCTGAGCACACCGTATACAGCCTGAGCACACCGTATACAGCCTGAGCACACCGTATACAGCCGACAGACATCGTATACAGCCGACACACCGTATACAGCCTGAGCACACCGTATACAGCCTGAGCACACCGTATACAGCCGACAAACACCGTATACAGCCGACAGACATCGTATACAGCCTGAGCACGCCGTATACAGCCGGCACACACTGTATACAGCCGACAAACATAGTATACAGCCGACACACACCGTATACAGCCGGCACACCCCGTATACAGCCGGCACACCCCGTATACAGCCTGAGCACACCGTATACAGCCAACAGACACCGTATACAGCCTGAGCACACCGTATACAGCCTGAGCACACCGTATACAGCCTGAGCACACCGTATACAGCCGGAGCACACCGTATACAGCCTGAGCACACCGTATACAGCCGGCACACACCGTATACAGCCTGAGCACACCGTATACAGCCAACAGACATCGTATACAGCCTGAGCACACCGTATACAGCCTGAGCACACCGTATACAGCCGGAGCACATCGTATACAGCCAGAGCACACCGTATACAGCCTGAGCACACCGTATACAGCCTGAGCACACCGTATACAGCCTGAGCACACCGTATACAGCCGATAGACACTGTATACAGCCGACAGACACTGTATACAGCCGACAGACATCGTATACAGCCGACAGACATTGTATACACCCGACAGACACTGTATACAGCCGACAGACATCGTATACAGCCGGCACACACCGTATACAGCCTGAGCACACCGTATACAGCCGGAGCACACCGTATACAGCCCGAGCACATCGTATACAGCCGGCACACACCGTATACAGCCTGAGCACGCCGTATACAGCCGACACACACCGTATACAGCCTGAGCACACCGTATACAGCCGATAGACACTGTATACAGCCGACAGACACTGTATACAGCCGACAGACATCGTATACAGCCGGCACACACCGTATACAGCCTGAGCACACCGTATACAGCCGGAGCACACCGTATACAGCCGGAGCACACCGTATACAGCCGGAGCACACCGTATACAGCCTGAGCACACCGTATACAGCCAACAGACACCGTATACAGCCTGAGCACACCGTATACAGCCGGAGCACACCGTATACAGCCGGAGCACACCGTATACAGCCGGAGCACACCGTATACAGCCAACAGACACCGTATACAGCCTGAGCACACCGTATACAGCCGGAGCACACCGTATACAGCCTGAGCACACCGTATACAGCCTGAGCACACCGTATACAGCCTGAGCACACCGTATACAGCCTGAGCACACCATATACAGCCTGAGCACACCGTATACAGCCGGAGCACACCGTATACAGCCGGCAAACACCGTATACAGCCGACAGACACCGTATACAGCCTGAGCACACCGTATACAGCCTGAGCACACCGTATACAGCCTGAGCACACCGTATACAGCCTGAGCACACCGTATACAGCCTGAGCACACCGTATACAGCCTGAGCACACCGTATACAGCCGACACACCGTATACAGCCTGAGCACACCGTATACAGCCGGAGCACACCGTATACAGCCGACAGACATCGTATACAGCCTGAGCACACCGTATACAGCCGGCACACCGTATACAGCCGACAAACACCGTATACAGCCTGAGCACACCGTATACAGCCAACAGACACCGTATACAGCCAACAGACACCGTATACAGCCTGAGCACACCGTATACAGCCGGAGCACACCGTATACAGCCGACCGACATCGTATACAGCCGGAGCACATCGTATACAGCCGGAGCACATCGTATACAGCCGGCACACACCGTATACAGCCTGAGCACACCGTATACAGCCTGAGCACACCGTATACAGCCAACAGACACCGTATACAGCCTGAGCACACCGTATACAGCCAACAGACACCGTATACAGCCTGAGCACACCGTATACAGCCGGAGCACACCGTATACAGCTGGAGCACACCGTATACAGCCGACCGACATCGTATACAGCCGACCGACATCGTATACAGCCTGAGCACACCGTATACAGCCGGCACACACCGTATACAGCCTGAGCACACCGTATACAGCCGGCACACACCGTATACAGCCTGAGCACACCGTATACAGCCGGCAGACACCGTATACAGCCGACAGACACCGTATACAGCCTGAGCACACCGTATACAGCCGGAGCACATTGTATACAGCCGGAGCACACCGTATACAGCCGGAGCACATCGTATACAGCCGGCACACACCGTATACAGCCTGAGCACACCGTATACAGCCGGAGCACATCGTATACAGCCGACAAACACCGTATACAGCCGACACACACCGTATACAGCCTGAGCACACCGTATACAGCCGACACACACCGTATACAGCCGACACACACCGTATACAGCCGACACACACCGTATACAGCCTGAGCACACCGTATACAGCCTGAGCACACCGTATACAGCCTGAGCACACCGTATACAGCCTGAGCACACCGTATACAGCCTGAGCACACCGTATACAGCCTGAGCACACCGTATACAGCCGACACACACCGTATACAGCCTGAGCACACCGTATACAGCCTGAGCACACCGTATACAGCCGACAGACATCGTATACAGCCTGAGCACACCGTATACAGCCTGAGCACACCGTATACAGCCGACAGACATCGTATACAGCCTGAGCACACCGTATACAGCCGACCGACACCGTATACAGCCTGAGCACACCGTATACAGCCTGAGCACACCGTATACAGCCTGAGCACACCGTATACAGCCAACAGACACCGTATACAGCCTGAGCACACCGTATACAGCCGACCGACACCGTATACAGCCTGAGCACACCGTATACAGCCGACCGACACCGTATACAGCCTGAGCACACCGTATACAGCCAACAGACACCATATACAGCCTGAGCACACCGTATACAGCCGGAGCACACCGTATACAGCCTGAGCACACCGTATACAGCCTGAGCACACCGTATACAGCCGGAGCACACCGTATACAGCCGACACACACCGTATACAGCCGGAGCACACCGTATACAGCCGACAGACATCGTATACAGTCGGAGCACACCGTATACAGCCTGAGCACACCGTATACAGCCTGAGCACACCGTATACAGCCTGAGCACACCGTATACAGCCTGAGCACACCGTATACAGCCTGAGCACACCGTATACAGCCTGAGCACACCGTATACAGCCTGAGCACACCGTATACAGCCTGAGCACACCGTATACAGCCTGAGCACACCGTATACAGCCTGAGCACACCGTATACAGCCTGAGCACACCGTATACAGCCTGAGCACACCGTATACAGCCGGCACACACCGTATACAGCCGGCACACACCGTATACAGCCTGAGCACACCGTATACAGCCTGAGCACACCGTATACAGCCTGAGCACACCGTATACAGCCGGAGCACACCGTATACAGCCTGAGCACACCGTATACAGCCGGCACACACCGTATACAGCCGGCACACACCGTATACAGCCTGAGCACACCGTATACAGCCTGAGCACACCGTATACAGCCTGAGCACACCGTATACAGCCGGAGCACACCGTATACAGCCGGAGCACACCGTATACAGCCTGAGCACACCGTATACAGCCGGAGCACACCGTATACAGCCGACAGACATCGTATACAGTCGGAGCACACCGTATACAGCCTGAGCACACCGTATACAGCCTGAGCACACCGTATACAGCCTGAGCACACCGTATACAGCCTGAGCACACCGTATACAGCCTGAGCACACCGTATACAGCCTGAGCACACCGTATACAGCCTGAGCACACCGTATACAGCCTGAGCACACCGTATACAGCCTGAGCACACCGTATACAGCCTGAGCACACCGTATACAGCCTGAGCACACCGTATACAGCCGGCACACACCGTATACAGCCGGCACACACCGTATACAGCCGGCACACACCGTATACAGCCTGAGCACACCGTATACAGCCTGAGCACACCGTATACAGCCTGAGCACACCGTATACAGCCTGAGCACACCGTATACAGCCGGAGCACACCGTATACAGCCGGAGCACACCGTATACAGCCGGAGCACACCGTATACAGCCGACAGACACCGTATACTGCCTGAGCACACCGTATACAGCCTGAGCACACCGTATACAGCCTGAGCACACCGTATACAGCCGACAGACATCGTATACAGCCGACACACCGTATACAGCCTGAGCACACCGTATACAGCCTGAGCACACCGTATACAGCCGACAAACACCGTATACAGCCGACAGACATCGTATACAGCCTGAGCACGCCGTATACAGCCGGCACACACTGTATACAGCCGACAAACACAGTATACAGCCGACACACACCGTATACAGCCGGCACACCCCGTATACAGCCGGCACACCCCGTATACAGCCTGAGCACACCGTATACAGCCAACAGACACCGTATACAGCCTGAGCACACCGTATACAGCCTGAGCACACCGTATACAGCCTGAGCACACCGTATACAGCCGGAGCACACCGTATACAGCCTGAGCACACCGTATACAGCCAACAGACATCGTATACAGCCTGAGCACACCGTATACAGCCTGAGCACACCGTATACAGCCGGAGCACATCGTATACAGCCAGAGCACACCGTATACAGCCTGAGCACACCGTATACAGCCTGAGCACACCGTATACAGCCGACAAACACCGTATACAGCCGGCACACACCGTATACAGCCGACAGACATCGTATACAGCCGGCACACACCGTATACAGCCGACACACACCGTATACAGCCTGAGCACACCGTATACAGCCGATAGACACTGTATACAGCCGACAGACACTGTATACAGCCGACAGACATCGTATACACCCGACAGACACCGTATACAGCCGACACACACCGTATACAGCCTGAGCACACCGTATACAGCCGATAGACACTGTATACAGCCGACAGACACTGTATACAGCCGACAGACATCGTATACACCCGACAGACACTGTATACAGCCGACAGACATCGTATACAGCCGGCACACACCGTATACAGCCTGAGCACACCGTATACAGCCGGAGCACACCGTATACAGCCCGAGCACATCGTATACAGCCGGCACACACCGTATACAGCCTGAGCACGCCGTATACAGCCGACACACACCGTATACAGCCTGAGCACACCGTATACAGCCGATAGACACTGTATACAGCCGACAGACACTGTATACAGCCGACAGACATCGTATACAGCCGGCACACACCGTATACAGCCTGAGCACACCGTATACAGCCGGAGCACACCGTATACAGCCGGAGCACACCGTATACAGCCGGAGCACACCGTATACAGCCTGAGCACACCGTATACAGCCAACAGACACCGTATACAGCCTGAGCACACCGTATACAGCCGGAGCACACCGTATACAGCCGGAGCACACCGTATACAGCCGGAGCACACCGTATACAGCCTGAGCACACCGTATACAGCCTGAGCACACCGTATACAGCCGGAGCACACCGTATACAGCCGGAGCACACCGTATACAGCCGGAGCACACCGTATACAGCCAACAGACACCGTATACAGCCTGAGCACACCGTATACAGCCGGAGCACACCGTATACAGCCTGAGCACACCGTATACAGCCGACAAACACCGTATACAGCCTGAGCACATCGTATACAGCCTGAGCACACCATATACAGCCGGCACACACCGTATACAGCCTGAGCACACCATATACAGCCTGAGCACACCGTATACAGCCTGAGCACACCGTATACAGCCTGAGCACACCGTATACAGCCGGAGCACACCGTATACAGCCGGCAAACACCGTATACAGCCGACAGACACCGTATACAGCCTGAGCACACCGTATACAGCCTGAGCACACCGTATACAGCCTGAGCACACCGTATACAGCCTGAGCACACCGTATACAGCCTGAGCACACCGTATACAGCCGACACACCGTATACAGCCTGAGCACACCGTATACAGCCTGAGCACACCGTATACAGCCGGAGCACACCGTATACAGCCGACAAACACCGTATACAGCCGACAGACATCGTATACAGCCTGAGCACACCGTATACAGCCGGCACACCGTATACAGCCGACAAACACCGTATACAGCCTGAGCACACCGTATACAGCCAACAGACACCGTATACAGCCAACAGACACCGTATACAGCCTGAGCACACCGTATACAGCCGGAGCACACCGTATACAGCCGACCGACATCGTATACAGCCGGAGCACATCGTATACAGCCGGAGCACATCGTATACAGCCGGCACACACCGTATACAGCCTGAGCACACCGTATACAGCCTGAGCACACCGTATACAGCCAACAGACACCGTATACAGCCTGAGCACACCGTATACAGCCAACAGACACCGTATACAGCCTGAGCACACCGTATACAGCCGGAGCACACCGTATACAGCTGGAGCACACCGTATACAGCCGACCGACATCGTATACAGCCGACCGACATCGTATACAGCCTGAGCACACCGTATACAGCCGGCACACACCGTATACAGCCTGAGCACACCGTATACAGCCGGCACACACCGTATACAGCCTGAGCACACCGTATACAGCCGGCAGACACCGTATACAGCCGACAGACACCGTATACAGCCTGAGCACACCGTATACAGCCGGAGCACATTGTATACAGCCGGAGCACACCGTATACAGCCGGAGCACATCGTATACAGCCGGCACACACCGTATACAGCCTGAGCACACCGTATACAGCCGGAGCACACCGTATACAGCCGACACACACCGTATACAGCCTGAGCACACCGTATACAGCCGGCACACACCGTATACAGCCGACACACACCGTATACAGCCGACACACACCGTATACAGCCTGAGCACACCGTATACAGCCTGAGCACACCGTATACAGCCTGAGCACACCGTATACAGCCTGAGCACACCGTATACAGCCTGAGCACACCGTATACAGCCGACACACACCGTATACAGCCTGAGCACACCGTATACAGCCTGAGCACACCGTATACAGCCGACAGACATCGTATACAGCCTGAGCACACCGTATACAGCCTGAGCACACCGTATACAGCCGACAGACATCGTATACAGCCTGAGCACACCGTATACAGCCTGAGCACACCGTATACAGCCGACCGACACCGTATACAGCCTGAGCACACCGTATACAGCCTGAGCACACCGTATACAGCCTGAGCACACCGTATACAGCCGACAGACATCGTATACAGCCTGAGCACACCGTATACAGCCGACAGACATCGTATACAGCCTGAGCACACCGTATACAGCCGACAGACATCGTATACAGCCTGAGCACACCGTATAAAGCCTGAGCACACCGTATACAGCCGACCGACACCGTATACAGCCTGAGCACACCGTATACAGCCTGAGCACACCGTATACAGCCTGAGCACACCGTATACAGCCGCCACACACCGTATACAGCCGACAGACATCGTATACAGCCGGCACACACCGTATACAGCCGACACACACCGTATACAGCCGACAGACATCGTATACAGCCGGCACACCGTATACAGCCGACAGACATCGTATACAGCTGGCACACCGTATACAGCCGACACACACCGTATACAGCCGGCACACACCGTATACAGCCGATACACACCGTATACAGCCGGCACACACCGTATACAGCCTGAGCACACCGTATACAGCCGACACACACCGTATACAGCCGGCACACACCGTATACAGCCTGAGCACACCGTATACAGCCGACACACACCGTATACAGCCGGCACACACCGTATACAGCCGGCACCCTGACAGGACTGATCGAGCCTTCAGGAATGTGTAGATAAAACTTTTTATAATTGAATTTTGATCACGTTTTGCCTTCCCTGGTCCCCCATTCCCCCCCCCCCCCCCCCCGCCTTCCCTGGTCCCCCATCCCCCCCCCACCCCTCATCAACATGACAATAACATCTTTATATAAAACTTTTCTTTTTTTCATTAAATTACTTATTTTAAACTCACAGACATCATCACTGGGTCTCTGTGATTCTCTATGCAATGCAGGCAGATCATGGCTGGTGGGAGGAGCCAAAAGGGGGCTGTACATAGCTTCCCAAAAACATCACAGCCCCCCGGCCTCAGTACTCCTCTCAGGAGCCCTCAGTCCTGAGGCAAGCAGTGGGAGGAGTGGGTGGTCCTAGGCAGGCTGTATTTGCATGTAAGTAACACCCACATGTGACGCTGAGCCTCCATGATGCCAAGGTTGTCAGCGACTGGCAATCCAGAAATGAAAGGTCTTCAAACAGCCCCCGCCCCCGAGGAACTAAAGAGACACTCACTTGTTTCATTCTGTCGAAGTCTAAGGTGTCCGATGATACGTCGTTGCTGCTGTTCACAGGCTTCATCCTGCTTAGAGATGGTGAAAAGGACGAACATCACATCAAAGACATCGAATCTGCATAGACGAGACCCCTCCCCCTTCATGAGAGACTCCTCCCCTTCATAGAACTGACCCCTGCCCTTCATAAGACAGACTCCTCCTACTACATAGAACTGACCCCTCCTCTACTTAGAACCAAACCCTCCCCTTCATAAGAGACTCCTCCTACTACATAGAACTGACCCCTCCCCTTCATATAACTGACCCCTCCCCTTTATAGGATAGACCCCTCCTACTACACAGAACTGACCCCTCCCCCTTCATACAACTGATCCCTCCTCCTATATAGAACTGACTCCTCCCCCTCTATAGAACCAACCAACCAACCCTCCACCTTCATAGAACTGATCCCTCCCCCTTTATAAGGCAGACTCCCCCTACTACACAGAACTGACCCCTCCCCTACTTAGAACTGACCCCTCCCCTTCATAGAACTGATCCCTCCTCCTATATAGAACTGACTCCTCCCCTCTATAGAACCGACCAACCCTCCACCTTCATATAACTGACTCCTCCCCCTCCATAGAACAGACTCCTCCCCCTTCATAATGGACATATTCTGACCTTAAAGAGGACCTGTCTGCTGGGATATGAAGTATAGCGAGTATTGGGGTGCACCCTGGAAGGCCCCCCTTACACTGACTTTATGCCTCGGGTATTGAAATGTCTGTCTCCATGTTCATGAAATCCGCATGGGGCCCGCTGTCCCAGACACTGCCCTCATTGGCGGACAAGTTGCCCTCTGTTAGGGGGGAGCACAGGGGGGCACGGGGCTGTGCGGGCCATAATGAGGCCACAAAAGAAGAATGCAGGAAATAGAAGAAAACCGAAAGTGAAACCAGCTTCAGAAGGGGGCACAGAGGGGAGCATGGGGGGCACAGAGGGGAGCATGGGGGGGCACAGAGGGGAGCATGGGGGGGCACAGAGGGAGCATGGGGGGCACAGAGGGGAGCATGGGGGGGCGCAGAGGGGAGCATGGGGGGGCACAGAGGGGAGCATGGGGGGGGCACAGAGGGGAGCATGGGGGGGCACAGAGGGGAGCATAGGGGGGCACAGAGGGGAGCATGGGGGGGCACAAAGGGGATCAGAGGGGGGCACAGAGGGAGCATGGGGGGCACAGAGGGGAGCATGGGGGGGCACAAAGGGGAGTATGGGGGGGGCACAGAGGGGAGCATAGGGGGCACAAAGGGGAGGGGCACAAAAGGGATCAGAGGGGGGCACAGAGGGAGCATGGGGGGCACAGAGGGGAGCATGGGGGGGCACAAAGGGGAGTATGGGGGGGGCACAGAGGGGAGCATAGGGGGCACAAAGGGGAGGGGCACAAAAGGGATCAGAGGGGGGCACAGAGGGAGCATGGGGGGGCACAGTGGGAGCACAAAAGGGATCAGAGGGGGGCACAGACAGGAGCACAAAGGGGGCTACTGATGGGGCACAGAGGGGAGCATGGGGGGGGCACAGAGGGGAGCACAAAGGGGATCAGAGTGGGGCACAGAGGGAGCACAGAGGGGGGCACAGAGGGGGGCACAGAGGGGAGCACGGAGGGGGGCACAGAGTGGGCACAGAGGGGAGCACGGAGGGAGCACGGAGGGGGGCACAGAGGGAGCACGGAGGGGAGCACAGAGAGAGCACGCAGGGGGGCACAGAGGGAGCAAAGTGGGAGCACGGAGGGGAGCACAGAGGGAGCACAGAGGGAGCACGGAGGGGGGCACAGAGGGAGCACGGAGGGGGGCACAGAGGGAGCCCGGAGGGGGGCACAGAGGGAGCCCGGAGGGGGGCACAGAGGGAGCACGGAGGGAGCACGGAGGGGGGCACAGAGGGAGCCCGGAGGGGGGCACAGAGGGAGCACGGAGGGGGGCACAGAGGGAGCCCGGAGGGGGGCACAGAGGGAGCACGGAGGGAGCACGGAGGGGGGCACAGAGGGAGCCTGGAGGGGGGCACAGAGGGAGCACGGAGGGGGGCACAGAGGGAGCACGGAGGGGGGCACAGAGGGGCCTACTGATGATAATAGTGACAGTAAATGTTTGGTATGAAGGGGACCTGTCATGGTGGACTATAGGAGTTTTCTGCTGATATTTGTATTGGATGGTTGTCACAGGGCAGCCATATACAGTTGTGCTGAAAATACTAGCCGTCAGACATCACTAACCGGATCAATCACTGTTTTTGGTGGAAATGATATTTCTACATGGCAGATAATTTCCTAGCAGGTGTAGTAGAGTCATAGAAATCCAACAGACCCGACAGTCATGACATGCATGCTGCTGATTCTGTGTCATTGAATCACTCATTGAGGGGCGTGTTCACAATAATAGCTGTGTGGAGTTCAGCCTCTGTGTGCAATGTTCACTGTCTGCATAGGGAGAGCCACAGCATGAGGAAGAACAGCACGAGGAGCCACAGAATGAGGAGCCACAGCACGAGGAGCCACAACACGAGGAGCCACAGCATAGAGACATAGCATAAGGAATCATAGTCTAAGGAACCATCGCATGAAGAGTCATAAGATGAGGAGCCATTGTATGAGGAGCCATAGCATGAGGAGCCATAGCATGAGGAGCCATTGTATGAGGAGCCATAGCATGAGGAGCCATTGTATGAGGAGCCATAGCATGAGGAGCCATTGTATGAGGAGCCATAGCATGAGGAGCCATAGCATGAGGAGCCATTGTATGAGGAGCCATAGCATGAGGAGCCATTGTATGAGGAGCCATAGCATGAGGAGCCATTGTATGAGGAGCCATAGCATGAGGAGCCATAGCATGAGGAGCCATTGTATGAGGAGCCATAGCATGAGGAGCCATTGCATGAGGAGCCATAGCCTGAGGAACCATAGATGAGAAACTAAAGCATGAGGAGCCATAGCCTGAGGAACCATAGATGAGAAACTAAAGCATGAGGAGCCATAGCATGAGGGGCCACACCATGAGGAACAAAAGCATGAAGAGCTACAGCATGAGGAGCCATAAGATGAGGAGCCATAAGATGAGGAGCCATAAGATGAGGAGCCATAAGATGAGGAACCATAGCATGAAGAGCCATAGCATTAAAAGACATAGCATGAGGAGCCACAGCATGAGAGTCCATAGCAGAACATTCCCTCCCCCTCCGGCCCAAACGGCACACAATGGGAGAAGCATTCCGAATGTCTCAGTGCTGGTCAGTCAGAGGGAAGATCTCACAGAGGACCATGAACCTAGGACTTCATGAAGAACCCCTGTGAGCCTAGATGTGAGCAGTGTTCAGGGGTATGAGACATTGGGGGGGGGGGGGGGGGATACCAGCACCTGCCAGGTCCTTATTACATTTATTAGGGCCCCTAAATCCCAGAGGGCCCCTGTCTGCACAATAGGTGTGTCTGCCCTGGTTGAGGTCCTAATGGAGGTTTTGGAATGGTCCACAGAATGGTAATTTATAAACTGCCCTGTTGTAGAGGATTGTAGACTCTTCCATGTTTCTATGATATCATCTGTGAGTCACCCCAACTGATACTGAGTGTCACCCCAACTGATACTGAGTGTCACCCCAACTGATACTGAGTGTCACCCCAACTGACATTGAGTCACCCCAACTGATACTGAGTGTCACCCCAACTAATACTGAGAGTCACCCCAACTGATATTGAGTCACCCCAACTAATACTGAGAGTCACCCCAACTGATATTGACAGTCACCCCAACTGATACTGAGTGTCACCCCAACGGATACTGAGAGTCACCCCAACTGATATTGAGAGTCACCCCAACGGATACTGAGAGCCACCCCAACGGATATTGAGAGTCACCCCAACTGATACTGAGAGTCACCCCAACTGATACTGAGTGTCACCCCAACTGAGTCACCCCAACTGGTACTGAGTGTCACCCCAACTGAGTCACCCCAACTGACATTGAGTCACCCCAACTGATACTGAGTGTCACCCCAACTGATATTGAGTCACCCCAACTGATACTGAGTGTCACCCCAACTGATACTGAGTGTCACCCCAACTGATATTGAGTCACCCCAACTGATATTGAGTCACCCCAACTGATACCGAGTGTCACCCCAACTGATATTGACAGTCACCCCAACTGATACTGAGAGTCACCCCAACTGATATTGAGTCACCCCAACTGATATTGAGTCACCCCAACTGATACCGAGTGTCACCCCAACTGATATTGACAGTCACCCCAACTGATACTGAGAGTCACCCCAACTGATATTGACAGTCACCCCAACTGATGTCACCCCAACTGATACTGAGTGTCACCCCAACTGATACTGAGAGTCACCCCAACGGATACTGAGAGTCACCCCAACTGATATTGAGAGTCACCCCAACGGATATTGAGAGTCACCCCAACTGATACTGAGTGTCACCCCAGCTGATATTGACAGTCACCCCAACTGATACTGAGAGTCACCCCAACTGATATTGACAGTCACCCCAACTGATACTGAGAGTCACCCCAACTGATATTGACAGTCACCCCAACTGATGTCACCCCAACTGATACTGAGTGTCACCCCAACTGATACTGAGAGTCACCCCAACGGATACTGAGAGTCACCCCAACTGATATTGAGAGTCACCCCAACAGATATTGAGAGTCACCCCAACGGATATTGAGAGTCACCCCAACTGATACTGAGAGTCACCCCAACTGATACTGAGAGTCACCCCAACTGATATTGAGAGTCACCCCAACTGATACTGAGTGTCACCCCAACTGATATTGAGAGTCACCCCAACTGATACTGAGTGTCGCCCCAACTGATACTGAGAGTCACCCCAACGGATATTGAGAGTCACCCCAACGGATATTGAGAGTCACCCCAACTGATACTGAGAGTCACCCCAACTGATATTAAGAGTCACCCCAACTGATACTGAGTGTCACCCCAACTGATATTGAGTGTCACCCCAACTGATACTGAGAGTCACCCCAACTGATATTGAGAGTCACCCCATTTTTTTTTTTTTTTAAGTCCGCAAACGTGCAACTATAACGAAAAAACCCGTAAGTGTTCACAAAAAAAGTGCAAGTGCAAAACACCACACGAAAAAGTGCACTTAGGGGTGTGCTGTGTCCTACCCCTAAAGGGGCTTGGACCACTTACCCTGATCCCCCGGGGCACGAAGCTCCTGACGGGGACAAGGTTCCCAATTGGTCCTCCTGGCCAAAAGGCCTGGTGGACCACCGTTCCCTATGCCCAGCCGAAGCCGGACATCCAGTACTAGGCAAGGGGGCTCTCCCGAAGAAAAGCCCCCTAGGGATCAGGGGAGGAAGGAACCAAAAGGCCACACATCCTCCCCCTAGACTTCAGGGTAGGCCCGAGGACCCACACCCTCCATCCGTGAAAAACACACACATAAGAGCAGAAAAAGTGACAAACGTGGGAGTGCATAATAAATAAATAGAATAGAAAAAATAAAAAAGTGGTTCCGTGCCGAATTGTGCACAGACCGGGCCCTGAGGCCTGTAGCAAAAATTGCCCTGGTCCTAGCCAAAAGACCTGGTCCTTAGGGCGCTGTGCAAAAAGAGGTGAAAAACAGTGGCCATGTGCCATCTTCACACCGTGGGGTCCCACACCCAGGTGTTACTAGTGACACCCCTGAGAGCATCTTCCCCAGGGGGCACTGAGTTTGCAGACTTTTTGCGTCCCCAGCCCCTGGCCA
>NW_028320317.1:257500-327551 GCF_062004578.1 Staurois parvus | reverse complement strand
TATCTATCTATCTATTATCTATCTATCTATTATCTATTATCTATCTATCTATCTATCTATTATCTATCTATTATCTATCTATCTATCTATTATCTATCTATCTATCTATCTATCTATCTATTATCTATCTATTATCTATCTATCTATTATCTATCTATTATCTATCTATCTATTATCTATCTATTATCTATCTATCTATTATCTATCTATCTATCTATCTATCTATCTATCTATCTATCTATCTATCTATTATCTATCTATCTATTATCTATCTATCTATCTATCTATCTATCTATCTATCTATCTATCTATCCCTCCCCCTCCTTCCTCCCTTGGAATGGTTTCCTCTTCCATCTTCCCTGACATTTTGTCTTCTTTCAGATCCGCGGCCCCCCGGGAAGACTTGCGTGGTCTCCAGCCTAGACTGCCTGTCCAGCATTGTGGAGAGAATTTCCACAGAGAACCCCGGCTGTGCCCTTCTGCCATCTGCGGAGAGCAGTCCCTGTTCCCCCCTACAGGGGGAGACACTGAGTGACAGGAGCAGTGCTATCCCCTCCCCCAGCACACAGATCCCCCAGGACAGCAGCAGCTCCATCTACCAGGTCTTATAAGGCGATCGCCGGCGCCCCCCACTGGCCGCATTATTTATTTCTCCGGAGAGGACAAGCCATTTCCAGGGGGCGCCACAGATCAGGACACCAATCGTGGACATTTTCTGGACCTTGAGAACATTCAGGCAGGGGGGATGGCGGAGGGGGACCCTCACCCCGATCACCGAGAGGACGAGTTTGTGGACCACTTTTCTATGATTTTTTCTATGTTCCTGTAAATAAGAGTCGCCCCCTATGGGTGGGATATTTAATATTCTTGTGTTGTGTCGATATTTATGTGGCGGGATCACCGCCGCCGCCGAATTCCATGATATTCTAAATAAAGGACGCTATTTATAACCCCGCGGACGTTTGTCACTCCGTGTCAGAAGAAGCAGCTGCTCACCCACACCACAGCAGCCAATCACAGCCCAGCTTACTGATCAGTGACAGATTGTGATTGGCTGCTGCTGATCAGTGACAGATTGTAAGTGGCTGCTGCAAGTTCAGTGACAGATTGTGATTGGCTGCTGTGGATCCGTTCACTTACTCTATGTCTCCAAGCACCCCATGAATAGAGGGGATGGTACAACCAGCAGGCCACCTCTTCAGGATTCCCCCTTATCCTGTCTGCACACACAGGGAGGTATGACACTGGCTCAGTGTTCAGAGATGGCCAATCACAGTGAGACAGAGAACACTCTGCTTGTCTGGCTGTCCGGGATTGGCCGGTTATTTATTATTATTTTTATTATTATTATACAGGATTTATGGCGCCAACAGTGTGCTCAGCGCTACAATATACAGGGAGACAATACAGAACAATACAAGAGGGATAGGAGGTCCTGATCCCAGGAGCTTACAATCTAGGAGGGAGGGCCTGATCCTGGGAGATTACAATCTAAGAGGGAGGGCCTGATCCTGGGAGATTACAATCTAAGAGGGAGGTCCTGATCCTGGGAGCTTACAATCTAAGAGGGAGGTTCTGATCCTGGGAGTTTACAATCTAAGAGGGAGGGGCTGATCCTGGGAGTTTACAATCTAAGAGGGAGGGCCCTGATCCTGGGACCTTACAATCTAAGAGGGAGGGGCTGATCCTCGGAGTTTACAATCTAGGAGGGAGGGGCTGATCCTCGAAGCTTACAATCTAAGAGGGAGGGGCTGATCCTGAGAGCCTACAATCTAAGAGGGAGGGGCTGATCCTGGGAGTTTACAATCTAAGAGGGAGGGGCTGATCCTGAGAGCCTACAATCTAAGAGGGAGGGGCTGATCCTGGGAGCTTACAATCTAAGAGGGAGGGCCTGATCCTGGGAGCTTACAATCTAAGAGGGAGGGCCTGATCCTGGGAGCTTACAATCTAAGAGGGAGGGCCTGATCCTGGGAGTTTACAATCTAGGAGGGAGGGGCTGATCCTCGAAGTTTACAATCTAAGAGGGAGGGGCTGATCCTGGGAGCTTACAATCTAAGAGGGAGGGCCTGATCCTGGGAGCTTACAATCTAAGAGGGAGGGCCTGATCCTGGGAGCTTACAATCTAAGAGGGAGGGCCTGATCCTGGGAGTTTACAATCTAAGAGGGAGGGGCTGATCCTGGGAGTTTACAATCTAGGAGGGAGGGGCTGATCCTCAGAGTTTACAATCTAGGAGGGAGGGGCTGATCCTGGGAGTTTACAATCTAGGAGGGAGGGGCTGATCCTGGGAGTTTACAATCTAAGAGGGAGGGGCTGATCCTGGGAGCTTACAATCTAAGAGGGAGGGGCTGATCCTCGGAGCTTAGAATCTAAGAGGGAGGGGCTGATCCTGGGAGCTTACAATCTAGAAGGGAGGGGCTGATCCTGGGAGCTTACAATCTAAGAGGGAGGGCCCTGATCCTGGGAGCTTACAATCTAAGAGGGAGGGGCTGATCCTGGGACCTTACAATCTAAGAGGGAGGGGCTGATCCTGGGACCTTACAATCTAAGAGGGAGGGGCTGATCCTCTGAGCTTACAATTTAGGAGGGAGGGGCTGATCCTCGGAGCTTACAATCTAGGAGGGAGGGGCTGTTCCTCGGAGTTTACAATCTAGGAGGGAGGGGCTGATCCTGGGAGTTTACAATCTAGGAGGGAGGGGCTGATCCTGGGAGTTTACAATCTAGGAGGGAGGGGCTGATCCTGGAAGCTTACAATCTAAGAGGGAGGGGCTAGTGGTACAAAAGGTAGTGACTGTGGGGGATGGACTGGTAGGAGTAGAAGATTCCATTATTAGCTGAGGGCAGGAGAGGCTTCCCTGAAGAGATCGGTTTTCAGAGATCGCCTAAAATAGAGCAGAGTAGCTGATAGTCTGATAAATTGGGGTAGAGAGTTCCAGAGGATGGGGGAGGCTCTGGAGAAGTCCTGGAGACAAGCATGGGAGGAGGAGAAAAGGGAGATAGAGAGTAGGAGGTCGTGGGAGGAGCAGAGAGGACGGTTTGGGTGTTATTTAGAGACAAGATCAGTGATGTAATTTGGGGCGGAGTTATAAATGGCTTTTATTGTTATTGTTTTGAATTTTATCCGTTGGGCAATGGGAAGCCAGTGGAGGGATTGGCAGAGGGGGTGGAGGCCACTGAATGGAGGCCAATGGAGGGATTGGCAGAGGGGGGTGGAGGACACTGAATGGAGACCAGTGGAGGGATCGGCAGAGAGGGGTGGAGGCCACTGAATGGAGACCAGTGGAGGGATTGGCAGAGGGGGGTGGAGGCCACTGAATGGAGGCCAGTGGAGGGATTGGCAGAGAGGGATGGAGGACACCGAATGGAGGCCAATGGAAGGATTGGCAGAGAGGGGTGGAGGACACAGAGTGGAGGCCAGTGGAGGGATTGGCAGAGGGGGGTGGAGGACACCGAATGGAGGCCAGTGGAGGGATTGGCAGAGAGAGGTGGAGGACACTGAATGGAGGTCAGTGGAGGTATCGGCAGAGGGGGGTGGAGGACACCGAGTGGAGGCCAGTGGAGGGATCGGCAGAGAGGGGTGGAAGAGACTGAGTGGAGGCCAGTGGAAGGATTGGCAGAGGGGGGTGGAGGACACTGAATGGAGGCCAGTGGAGGGATTGGCAGAGAGGGGTGGAGGACACTGAATGGAGGCCAGTGGAGGGATTGGCAGAGAGGGGTGGAGGACACTGAGTGGACGCCGGTGGAGGGATTGGCAGAGAGGGGTGGAGGACACTGAATGGAGGCCAGTGGAGGGATCGGCAGAGAGGGGTGGAGGACACTGAATGGAGGCCAGTGGAGGGATTGGCAGAGAGGGGTGGAGGACACTGAATGGAGGCCAGTGGAGGGATTGGCAGAAAGGAGTGGAGGACACTGAATGGAGGCCAGTGGAAGGATTGGCAGAGAGGGGTGGAGGACACTGAGTGGAGGCCAGTGGAGGGATTGGCAGAGGGGGGTGGAGGACACTGAGTGGAGGCCAGTGGAGGGATTGGCAGAGAGGGGTGGAGGGCACTGAATGAAGGTCAGTGGAGGGATTGGCATAGAGGGGTGGAGGACACTGAATGGAGGCCAGTGGAGGGATTGGCAGAGAGGGATGGAGGACACTGAATAGAGGCCAGTGGAGCGATTGGCAGAGAGGAGTGGAGGACACTGAGTGGAGACCAGTGGAGGGATTGGCAGAGGGGGGGTGGAGGACACTGAATGGAGGCCAGTGGAGGGATTGGCAGAGACAGATGGAGGACACTGAATGGAGGCCAGTGGAGGGATTGGCAGAGAGGGGTGGAGGACACTGAATGGAGGCCAGTGGAGGGATTGGCAGAGAGGGGTGGAGGACACTGAGTAGAGGCCAGTGGAGGGATTGGCAGAGAGGGGTGGAGGACACTGAATGGAGGCCAGTGGAGGGATCGGCAGAGAGGAGTGGAGGACACTGAATGGAGGCCAGTGGAGGGATCGGCAGAGAGGGGTGGAGGACACTGAGTGGAGGCCAGTGGAGGGATCGGCAGAGAGGGGTGGAGGACACTGAGTGGAGGTCAGTGGAGGGATCGGCAGAGAGGGGAGGAGGACACTGAGTGGAGGCCAGTGGAGGGATCGGCAGAGAGGGGGAGAGGACACTAAGTGGAGGCCAGTGGAGGGATCGGCAGAGAGGGGAGGAGGACACTGAGTGGAGGCCAGTGGAGGGATCGGCAGAGGGGGGTGGAGGACACTGAGTGGAGGCCAGTGGAGGGATCGGCAGAGAGGGGTGGAGGACACTGAGTGGAGGCCAGTGGAGGGATCGGCAGAGAGGGGGAGAGGACACTGAGTGGAGGCCAGTGGAGGGATCGGCAGAGAGGGGAGGAGGACACTGAATGGAGGCCAGTGGAGGGATCGGCAGAGAGGGGTGGAGGACACTGAGTGGAGGCCAGTGGAGGGATCGGCAGAGAGGAGTGGAGGACACTGATTGGAGGCCAGTGGAGGGATCGGCAGAGAGGAGTGGAGGACACTGAGTGGAGGCCAGTGGAGGGATCGGCAGAGAGGGGTGGAGGACACTGAATGGAGGCCAGTGGAGGGATCGGCAGAGAGGGGTGGAGGACACTGAGTGGAGGCCAGTGGAGGGATCGGCAGAGAGGAATGGAGGACACTGAGTGGAGGCCAGTGGAGGGATCGGCAGAGAGGAGTGGAGGACACTGAGTGGAGGCCAGTGGAGGGATCGGCAGAGAGGAGTGGAGGACACTGGAGGCCAGTGGAGGGATTGGCAGAGAGGGGAGGAGGACACTGAGTGGAGGCCAGTGGAGGTATCGGCAGAGAGGGGTGGAGGACACTGAGTGGAGGCCAGTGGAGGGATCGGCAGAGAGGGGTGGAGGACACTGAGTGGAGGTCAGTGGAGGGATCGGCAGAGAGGGGAGGAGGACACTGAGTGGAGGCCAGTGGAGGGATCGGCAGAGAGGGGGAGAGGACACTGAGTGGAGGCCAGTGGAGGGATCGGCAGAGAGGGGAGGAGGACACTGAGTGGAGGCCAGTGGAGGGATCGGCAGAGAGGGGTGGAGGACACTGAGTGGAGGCCAGTGGAGGGATCGGCAGAGAGGGGTGGAGGACACTGAGTGGAGGCCAGTGGAGGGATCGGCAGAGAGGGGGAGAGGACACTGAGTGGAGGCCAGTGGAGGGATCGGCAGAGAGGGGAGGAGGACACTGGAGGCCAGTGGAGGGATCGGCAGAGAGGGGTGGAGGACACTGAGTGGAGGCCAGTGGAGGGATCGGCAGAGAGGAGTGGAGGACACTGAGTGGAGGCTAGTGGAGGGATCGGCAGAGAGGAGTGGAGGACACTGAGTGGAGGCCAGTGGAGGGATCGGCAGAGAGGGGTGGAGGACACTGAATGGAGGCCAGTGGAGGGATCGGCAGAGAG
Organism: Staurois parvus; assembly: GCF_062004578.1. Classification (NCBI taxonomy): domain Eukaryota; kingdom Metazoa; phylum Chordata; class Amphibia; order Anura; family Ranidae; genus Staurois; species Staurois parvus. Next base: position 321,639 of record NW_028320317.1, on the reverse strand, counting down.
GGGTGGAGGACACTGAGTGGAGGCCAGTGGAGGGATCGGCAGAGAGGAATGGAGGACACTGAGTGGAGGCCAGTGGAGGGATCGGCAGAGAGGAGTGGAGGACACTGAGTGGAGGCCAGTGGAGGGATCGGCAGAGAGGAGTGGAGGACACTGAATGGAGGCCAGTGGAGGGATTGGCAGAGAGGGGAGGAGGACACTGAGTGGAGGCCAGTGGAGGGATCGGCAGAGAGGAGTGGAGGACACTGAGTGGAGGCCAGTGGAGGCCAAGTTCCAGCTATTTTCAGTGGATATTTGGAGCGTTGACCTTCCAGTCCCTCCTGGGGAGTCTCTCCCTGCAAATCTTCATATCCGGAGATCAGTGTGGACAGACAGACACAGGGGGGGTCAGAAATGAATCATCCGATGAACGAGTCACAAGGGGGGGGGGGGTCAGGAATGGAACATCCGATGAACCAGTCACGTGGGGGGGGTCAAGAATGGAACATCCGATGAACCAGTCATGGGAGGGGTCAGGAATGGAACATCCGATGAACCAGTCACGGGGGGGGGGGGTGTCAGGAATGGATCATCCGATGAACCTGTCACAGGGGGGGTCAGGAATGGAACATCCGATGAACCGGTCACGAGGGGGGGTCAGGAATGGAACATCCGATGAACGGGTCAGGAATGGAATATCTGATAAACTGGTTACAGGGGGGTCAGGAATGGAACATCCGATGAACCGGTCACGAGGGGGGGGTCAAGAATGGAACTTCCGATGCACCAGTCACGGGGGGGGGGGGGGTCAGGAATGGAACATCCGATGAACCGGTCACGAGGGGGGGGGTCAAGAATGGAACTTCCGATGCACCAGTCACGGGGGGGGGTCAGGAATGGAACATCCGATGAACCGGTCACAGGGGGGGGGGGTCAGAAATGAATCATCCAAAGAACCAGTCACGGGGGGGGGTCAGGAATGGAACATCCGATGAACCAGTCAGTGGGGGGGGTCAGGAATGGAACATCCGATGAACCAGTCACGGGGGGGGGGGGTCAGGAATGGAACATCCGATGAACCGGTCACAGGGGGGGGTCAGGAATGGATCATCCAATGAACCGGTCACAGGGGGGGTCAGGAATGGAACATCCGATGAACCGGTCACAGGGGGGTCAGGAATGGAACATCCGATGAACCGGTCACAGGGGGGTCAGGAATGGATCATCCGATGAACCGGTCACAAGGGGGGGGTCAGGAATGGAGCATCCGATGAACCGGTCACAGGGGGGGGTCAGGAGTGGAACATCCAAGTAACCGATCACGGGGGGGGGGGGGGGGTCAGGAATGGATCATAAAATGAACTGGTCACTGGGGTGCCACCAAGGCTGGCTGTATTATCTCCTGGGACCGACATCGCCATCATGTGGCCGTAATGTGGAACTTCTCCTGAAATACAGCAAACAAAACGTCACGACAGTGCAGAGCGAAGATAAATGAGAACGTAAGAGCGACGCGGATCCGTCCAACTGTGATGTGTCCCCGCAAACGGTCCAAATGTGTCCCCGCAAACGGTCCAAATGTGTCCCCGCAAACCGTCCAACTGTGATGTGTCCCCGCAAACCGTCCAACTGTGATGTGTCCCCGCAAACGGTCCAAATGTGTCCCTGCAAACGGTCCAAATGTGTCCCCGCAAACGGTCCAAATGTGTCCCCGCAAAACGGTCCAAATGTGTCCCTGCAAACAGTCCAAATGTGTCCCCCCCAAACGGTCCAAATGTGTCCCCGCAAAACGGTCCAAATGTGTCCCTGCAAACGGTCCAAATGTGTCCCCGCAAACGGTCCAAATGTGTCCCCGCAAAACGGTCCAAATGTGTCCCTGCAAACGGTCCAAATGTGTCCCTGCAAACGGTCCAAATGTGTCCCTGCAAACCGTCCAACTGTGACGTGTCCCCGCAAACGGTCCAAATGTGTCCCCGCAAACCGTCAAAATGTGGAGCTGCAAACGGTCCAAATGTGGAGCCACAAACGGTCCAAATGTGAGGCCACAAACGGTCCAAATGTGAGGCCACAAACGGTCCAAATGTGAGGCCACAAACGGTCCAAATGTGGAGCCACAAACGGTCCAAATGTGTCCCTGCAAACGGTCCAAATGTGTCCCTGAAAACGGTCAAAATGTGGAGCCACAAACTGTCCAAATGTGGAGCCACAAACTGCGAGTCCATTAGTTGCTCCATTATGAGGGAATTGATGACAAGTCACGTGGCACCTCGTGTCATGTAGAGACGCTTTCCGTGGTGGGATCCCGACCACCAATGCATTGTGGTAAATGCGCCTCCAATGATGAAATGACAGCCAGGCACTTCATATCCTATAAATAACTCGTTCCAGAATCCAAGATGGCCACGGCAGGATCATGTATGTGTCGTGGCATGTGTTCCGTCTCTGCCCACATAAGACAGCCACTAGGTGGAGCCAAGATTCATAGGAGATAACTATGGTACAAACTGTGAGGACCGTCCCTGTGTGATGACATTTTGCCATTTCTGTTCCGGTTTCCTCCTCTTTGTAAAGCTGTTTATGTTTCACAGACATTCTACTCTGTTTATGGAAATGTGACCTTGTAGTCCTTCCCTTCTATAGACCTCAAACTGTATTGTTGGTTGTATGTTCGTTGTGGGCGGGGAAAACCCGGAGCCAGGCGGTCTGGTGGGACTGAAGGGGGCGGGGATTACTGCCAGGATGTGCTGTATATACTGAGCTGTGTTTAGTAAAGAGTCAGTCATTTTCACCCTACAGGAAGATCCGACTCGTGGTTTGGGAGAGCAGGGAAGGGAGTGTTTTGAGCTCTAATATCTGCCTTGGGAGAGCACTGGAAGACTTGCAGGACAAGGGGACCATTGGGTGAGACGCATCGCTCCGCACGAGGAAGCCCAGGCGGAACGGTTCCACCACAACTTGTTGGCAGCGGTGGGATCTTTCCTCATTGCGGAGAAAGTCCAAACCACCAACCGGGACCCCATCTTTTTCACGGAGACGTCCCTGCTCAGCCAGGTGGATGTACGGGACCTCCGGAAGCCAGCCCTCCAAAGCCTGCTTGTCGCTCGGGGAGGTATCACTGGCTCCAAGACCAGAGAGGAACTGCTGGATGGGACTATGGCCCTGGACCAAACGTATGCGCACCCCACTTCACCTGATGCGCACCCCACTTCACCTGATGCGCACCTCACTTCACCTGATGCGCACCCCACTTCACCTGATGCACACCCCACTTCACCTGATGCGCACCCCACTTCACCTGATGCGCACCTCACTTCACCTGATGCGCACCCCACTTCACCTGATGCACACTCCGCTACGCTTGAAGCAAACACTGCTCTGCCAGAAGTGAACTCCGCTTCACAGGAGGAGTTGGAGGAACAGAGCAGCTCATCGGCCCCTGAAACACCAGGCCCGCTTAGCACCGTACAGAGACCCCTATACCATTCGGATTTACAACAAGAGGTGGAGTGGCGTTTGGCTCTGTTTGGCAGCGCTCCCACCTCCGAATAGATTTCCAAGGCCCTGGACGATGCCACCCAACTGCGGCTTAGTCATTCCCGGTCATTCCCGAGGATTCGGTCTAGGAGGGGATTACCTCCCGCCTTCTCCAGACTGCAACCAGACCAAAGAAAATTCCCTACACTGCTTTTAAAACTTTCTCGGAGGTGGATGGGGACATTGACAGCTTTCTTCAGGACTTTGAACGGTTGTGCACCATCCATGGTGTGGCAGCCCAAGACCGGGTCCCCATTTTGAGCAGCAAGCTAACCAGTCAGGCTGCAGACACATTCAGGACTGTACCCAACAGCTACTGCTTGGATTAGGATTTTGTTAAGGAACACTTGCTGGCCCGCTATGCTCTCACCCCAGAGGTGTACCACCTAAAGTTACGGGCACTCAAGAAGAAACCCCAGGACACCTTCACTGAATGGGGACATCAGTTACAACACGCTGCCCGCAGCTGGGTCCGAGGGTGTCAGATCACCAAGCTGGAGGAACTGTTACATCTGCTGTTACTGGAGCAGTTTTACAATGGACTTCCAGGGGATGTTAGACATCGGGTCCGGGACAAACACCCCCTAACCTAAGCCGACGCTAGTCGCTGGGCAGATGAGTACCTGGACAACAGGAGGCTAACCGAGCCCACCATTCCCCCTGCACCTCGTCCACAACCAGTGGTGCCCACTCCGGTCACACGAGAATGCCTCAGACCACCCACACCTTCTACCCAAAGCTGTCTGGCCCACACTGTTATGGCTGCAACCAAACAGGGCACATCATTGCCCCCGGAATCCACCAAGGCCCCTACCCATAGTTGGGGAACCTTTCAGTCGTATCGCCGTGGACCTAGTGGGGCCCCTGAAGCGGCCTAGTCCCACAGGCAAGAAGTATATCTTGACCATTGTCGACTACGCCACCCGGTACCCGGAGGCCGTAGCGCTGAGAGATGTGCAGGCAGAAACAGTTGCTCAAGCCCTGCTGCAGATCTTTACTCGGGTAGGATTTCCTCAGGAGATCCTGACCATCCAAGGCACACAGTTCATGGCCGAGCTTACCCAACAACTCTGGAAGTTGTGTGGGATCAGACCGCTGTACGGCTCTCCCTACCACCCCCAGACCAATGGGCTCTGCGAACGGTTTAATGGTACGCTGAAACAGCTCCTCCGAACATTCACCATGTCCCATAAGGACTGGGAGCGGCATCTCCCCCACCTCCTGTTCGCCTACCGAGAGGTACCGCAGGAGTCCACTGGGTTCTCTCCCTTCGAGCTGCTGTACGACCAGAGGGTTCGGGGACCCCTGGATCTCCTATGCGAACACTGGGAGGGAGCAGTGGCCAAGGAGGGGACCTCGGTGGTGGCCTATGTGCTGGAGCTCAGGGAGAGGCTACAACGGTTGACGACCCTAGTACAGGACAACCTTGAGGCCGCCCAGAGCCGACAGAAATGGTGGTACGACCAGTCTGCCCGAGACCGAACGTTTCACTTAGAACAGAAAGTGTTGGCTTTGAAACCAGTCAGGCATGACAAATTACAGGCTGCCTGGCAGGGCCCGTACCAAGTGGTGGAGCAACTCTGTGATACCACATACATTGTAGCTCGCTGTTCGGATGGAAGGATCCGGAGAACCTTCCATGTGAATATGCTGAAACCGTTCATCGAACGACAGGACGAGAGTGTAGCTGCTATTTGTGCTCCGGCTACCGATGACTCAGAAACGCTTCTTCTGCCGGGGCTGCCGGGGGACGGACAGTCCCAGCTGAGTGTAGCGGATGTAGATATCAGTACACGGCTGCCTCCCAAGGCCCAGGAACAGGTCCGCCAACTGCTCCAAGAGCACCGAGGGCTGTTCTCGTCTCTGCCCGGTTACACCACCACAACTGCCCACTGGGTGGACACGCAGGGTCAGGCCCCCCTGAACCAGGCAGCCTACCGAGTTCCTGAGTCCATCAGAAAAGTTATGAGAAGAGAGATTAAGGAAATGTTAGATTTAGGTGTGATAGAACCCTCTGACAGTCCCTGGGCCTCCCCAGTAGTCCTGGTACCCAAGAAGGATGGAACTGTCAGGTTCTGTGTGGACTACCGCAGGCTCAATGACCGGACCGTGACCGATGCATACCCCATGCCCCGGATAGACGAGCTGCTGGACCGGATGGCCAGAGGTAATTATCTTACCACCATCGATCTCTGCAAGGGGGACTGGCAGATTCCCCTGGATGCGGACACGGTACCAAAGTCGGCATTCATCACCCCGTTCAGCTTGTACCAGCCCAGGGTCATGCCGTTTGGGATGAAGAATGCCCCGGCTACCTTTCAGAGAATGGTAGATAAGCTGCTGGATGGACTGCAGGACTTCTCCTGCGCCTATCTAGACGATATAGCTATCTACAGTGATAGTTGGGAGGATCACCTCCGACACCTCCGGGAAGTGCTTGATCACATTGGGCAAGCAGGGCTGACCATCCGACCGGAGAAATGCCACGTTGGGGTGTCCGAGGTCCAATATCTAGGATGTGGGAAGCAACGACCAACACCGGCAAAGGTGGAAGCGGTAGCAAATTGGCCCACTCCCCAAACCAAGACCCAGGTCCTTGCCTTCCTAGGCACTGCGGAGTACTACCGTAAATTCATCCCCAACTACAGCGCCATTGCTAAACCCCTAACGGATCTGACCCGGAAGAATCTGCCCGACAGGTTGTGTGGTCCCCAGAGTGTGAAACGGCTTTCCAAAAGCTCAAACATGAGGAAGCATAACGCCAACGAGGATGGGTTGTCCCGGCAAGCCGAGTTGGAGAAGTAACCCTCTGAACCGACCAGCCCCAAGCGGACCCGTTTGAAGGTCTTGCCGGGTCTTATGGGTGTTACACAAAGGGGGAGCCTTGTGAGGAACCGTCCCTTTGTGATGACATTTTGCCCTTTCTGTTCCGGTTTCCTCCTCTTTGTAAAGCTGTTTATGTTTCACAGACATTCTACTCTGTTTATGGAAATGTGACCTTGTAGTCCTTCCCTTCTATAGACTTCATACTGTATTGTTGGTTGTAGGGTTTGTTGTGGGCGGGGAAAACCCGGTGCCAGGCGGTCTGGTGGCACTGAAGGGGGCGGGGATTACTGCCAGGATGTGCTGTATATACTGAGCTGTGTTTACTAAAGAGTCACTCATTTTCACCCTACAGGAAGTTCCGACTCGTGGTTTGGGAGAGCAGGGAAGGGAGTGTTTTTAGCTACAATACCCACCTTGGGAGAGTGCTGGAAGACTTGCCGGAAAAGGGGACCATTGGGGGAGACGCATCGCTCCGCACGAGGAAGCCCAGGTGGAACGGTTCCACCACACAAACAATACAGCAAACCTGCAGAAAGTGGTGCCCCTGTGATTGGGGAAGACCCCCGAGACCACCAGAGTATGATCACTGCTCCTCCCATTCACTTATGAAGTGACCTTACTCTACTCCTTTAGTAACCGGACCCCCCGTAACTCTACTTCCTTAATAACCGGACCCCGTAACTCTACTTCCTTAGTAACTGGACCCCATAACTCTACTCCTTTAGTAACCAAACCCCCATAACTCTACTCCTTTAGTAACCAAACCCCCATAACTCTACTCCTTTAGTAACCGGACCCCCATAACTCTTCTCCTTTAGTAACCAGACCCCCCCGTAACTCTACTTCCTTAGTAACCGGACCCCATAACTCTACTCCTTAGTAACTGGACCCCATAACTCTACTCCTTTAGTAACCGGACCCCCCGTAACTCTACTTCCTTAGTAACCGGACCCCATAACTCTACTCCTTAGTAACTGGACCCCATAACTCTACTCCTTTAGTAACCAAACCCCCATAACTCTACTCCTTTAGTAACCAAACCCCCATAACTCTACTCCTTTAGTAACCGGACCCCCATAACTCTTCTCCTTTAGTAACCAGACCCCCCCGTAACTCTACTTCCTTAGTAACCGGACCCCATAACTCTACTCCTTAGTAACTGGACCCCATAACTCTACTCCTTTAGTAACCGGACCCCCCGTAACTCTACTTTCTTAGTAACCGGACCCCATAACTCTACTCCTTAGTAACTGGACCCCATAACTCTACTCCTTAGTAACTGGACCCCATAACTCTACTCCTTAGTAACTGGACCCCATAACTCTACTCCTTTAGTAACCAGACCCCATAACTCTACTCCTTTAGTAACTGGACCCCATAACTCTACTCCTTTAGTAACCAAACCCCCATAACTCTACTCCTTTAGTAACCGGACCCCATAACTCTACTCCTTTAGTAACCAGACCCCATAACTCTACTCCTTTAGTAACCAAACCCCCATAACTCTACTCCTTTAGTAACTGGACCCCCATAACTCTTCTCCTTTAGTAACCAGACCCCCATAACTCTACTCCTTTAGTAACCGGACCCCGTAACTCTACTCCTTTAGTAACCAGACCCCCCCGTAACTCTACTCCTTAGTAACCGAACCCCATAACTCTACTCCTTAGTAACTGGACCCCATAACTCTACTCCTTTAGTAACCAAACCCCCATAACTCTACTCCTTTAGTAACCAGACCCCATAACTCTACTCCTTTAGTAACCAAACCCCCATAACTCTACTCCTTTAGTAACCAGACCCCCATAACTCTACTCCTTTAGTAACCGGACCCCCGTAACTCTACTCCTTTAGTAACAGGACCCCATAACTCTACTCCTTTAGTAACAGGACCCCCGTAACTCTAATCCTTTAGTAACCAGACCCCCGTAACTCTACTCCTTTAGTAACCAGACCCCATAACTCTACTCCTTTAGTAACCAGACCCCCATAACTCTACTCCTTTAGTAACCAGACCCCATAACTCTACTCCTTTAGTAACTGGACCCCATAACTCTACTCCTTTAGTAACCAAACCCCCATAACTCTACTCCTTTAGTAACCGGACCCCATAACTCTACTCCTTTAGTAACCAGACCCCATAACTCTACTCCTTTAGTAACCAAACCCCCATAACTCTACTCCTTTAGTAACTGGACCCCCATAACTCTTCTCCTTTAGTAACCAGACCCCCATAACTCTACTCCTTTAGTAACCAGACCCCCCCGTAACTCTACTCCTTAGTAACCGAACCCCATAACTCTACTCCTTAGTAACTGGACCCCATAACTCTACTCCTTTAGTAACCAAACCCCCATAACTCTACTCCTTTAGTAACCAGACCCCATAACTCTACTCCTTTAGTAACCAAACCCCCATAACTCTACTCCTATGGTAACCGGACCCCCATAACTCTACTCCTTTAGTAACAGGACCCCATAACTCTACTCCTTTAGTAACAGGACCCCCGTAACTCTAATCCTTTAGTAACCAGACCCCCGTAACTCTACTCCTTTAGTAACCAGACCCCATAACTCTACTCCTTTAGTAACCAGACCCCCATAACTCTACTCCTTTAGTAACCAGACCCCATAACTCTACTCCTTTCGTAACCAAACCCCCATAACTCTACTCCTTTAGTAACCGGACCCCCATAACTCTACTCCTTTCGTAACCGGACCCCCGTAACTCTACTCCTTTGGAAACCAGACCCCATAACTCTACTCCTTTAGTAACCAAACCCCCATAACTCTACTCCTTTAGTAATCGGACCCCGTAACTCTACTCCTTTAGTAACCAGACCCCCATAACTCTACTCCTTTAGTAACTAGACCCCCGTAACTCTACTCCTTTAGTAACCGGACCCCCATAACTCTACTCCTTTAGTAACCAGACCCCATAACTCTACTCCTTTAGTAACCGGACCCCCATAACTCTACTCCTTTCGTAACCGGACCCCCATGACTCTACTCCTTTAGTAATCAGACCCCCGTAACTCTACTCCTTTGGAAACCAGACCCCATAACTCTACTCCTTTAGTAACCAGACCCCCATAACTCTACTCCTTTAGTAATCGGACCCCGTAACTCTACTCCTTTAGTAACCTGACCCCCATAACTCTACTCCTTTAGTAACCAGACCCCATAACTCTACTCCTTTAGTAACCAGACCCCCATAACTCTACTCCTTTAGTAACCAAACCCCCATAACTCTACTCCTTTAATAACCGGACCCCATAACTCTACTCCTTTAGTAACAGGACCCCATAACTACTCCTATGGTAACCGGACCCCCATAACTCTACTCCTTTAGTAACGGGACCCCATAACTCTACTCCTTTAGTAACCAGACCCCCATAACTCTACTCCTTTAGTAACCAGACCCCCATAACTCTACTCCTTTAGTAAACGGACCCCATAACTCTACTCCTTTAGTAACCAGACCCCATAACTCTACTCCCTTAGTAACAGGACCCCATAACTCTACTCCTTTAGTAACCGGACCCTCATAACTTTACTCCTTTAGTAACGGGACCCCATAACTCTACTCCTTTAGTAACCAGACCCCCGTAACTCTACTCCTTTAGTAACCGGACCCCGTAACTCTACTCCTTTAGTAACCGGACCCCCATAACTCTACTCCTTTAGTAACCGGACCCCATAACTCTACTCCTTTAGTAACCAAACCCCCATAACTCTACTCCTTTAGTAACCAGACCCCATAACTCTACTCCTTTAGTAACCAAACCCCCATAACTCTACTCCTTTAGTAACCAGACCCCCATAACTCTACTCCTTTAGTAACCAAACCCCCATAACTCAACTGCTTTAGTAACCAGACCCCATAACTCTACTCCTTAGTAACCAGACCCCATAACTCTACTCCTTTAGTAACCAGACCCCATAACTCTACTCCTTAGTAACCAGACCCCATAACTCTACTCCTTTAGTAACCAGACCCCCCCATAACTCTACTCCTTTAGTAACCAGACCCCATAACTCTACTCCTTAGTAACCAGACCCCATAACTCTACTCCTTAGTAACCAGACCCCATAACTCTACTCCTTAGTAACCAGACCCCATAACTCTACTCCTTAGTAACCAGACCCCATAACTCTACTCCTTAGTAACCAGACCCCATAACTCTACTCCTTTAGTAACCAGACCCCCGTAACTCTAATCCTTTAGTAACCAGACCCCCGTAACTCTAATCCTTTAGTAACCAGACCCCCATAACTCTAATCCTTTAGTAACCGGACCCCCATAACTCTACTCCTTAAGTAAAAAACCCCCATAACTCTACTCCTTTAGTAACCGGACCCCCGTAACTCTACTCCTTTAGTAACCGGACCCCCATGACTCTACTCCTTTAGTAATCAGACCCCATAACTCTACTCCTTTAGTAACAGGACCCCATAACTCTACTCCTTAAGTAACCAGACCCCCATAACTCTACTCCTTTAGTAACCGAACCCCCATAACTCTACTCCTTTAGTAACCAGACCCCTGTAACTCTACTCCCATGGTAACCGGACCCCTGTAACTCTACTCCTTTAGTAACCAAACCCCCATAACTCTACTCCTTTAGTAACCAGACCCCCATAACTCTACTCCTTTAGTAAACGGACCCCATAACTCTACTCCTTTAGTAACCAGTCCCCATAACTCTACTCCTTTAGTAACCGGACCCCCATAACTCTACTCCTTTAGTAACTGGACCCCCATAACTTTACTCCTTTAGTAACGGGACCCCATAACTCTACTCCTTTAGTAACCGGACCCCCGTAACTCTACTTTTTTATTAACCGGACCTCCATAACTCTACTCCTTTAGTAACCAAACCCCCATAACTCTACTCCTTTAGTAATCAGACCCCCGTAACTCTAATCCTTTAGTAACCAAACCCCCATAACTCTACTCCTTTAGTAACCGGACCCCCGTAACTCTACTCCTTTAGTAACCGGACCCCCATGACTCTACTCCTTTGGAAACCAGACCCCATAACTCTACTCCTTAGTAACCAGACCCCATAACTCTACTCCTTTAGTAACCAGACCCCCCCATAACTCTACTCCTTTAGTAACCAGACCCCATAACTCTACTCCTTAGTAACCAGACCCCATAACTCTACTCCTTAGTAACCAGACCCCATAACTCTACTCCTTAGTAACCAGACCCCATAACTCTACTCCTTAGTAACCAGACCCCATAACTCTACTCCTTAGTAACCAGACCCCATAACTCTACTCCTTTAGTAACCAGACCCCCGTAACTCTAATCCTTTAGTAACCAGACCCCCGTAACTCTAATCCTTTAGTAACCAGACCCCCGTAACTCTAATCCTTTAGTAACCAAACCCCCATAACTCTACTCCTTTAGTAACCGGACCCCCGTAACTCTACTCCTTTAGTAACCGGACCCCCATGACTCTACTCCTTTAGTAATCAGACCCCATAACTCTACTCCTTTAGTAACAGGACCCCATAACTCTACTCCCATGGTAACCGGACCCCTGTAACTCTACTCCTTTAGTAACCAAACCCCCATAACTCTACTCCTTTAGTAACCAGACCCCCATAACTCTACTCCTTTAGTAAACGGACCCCATAACTCTACTCCTTTAGTAACCGGACCCCCATAACTCTACTCCTTTAGTAACTGGACCCCCATAACTTTACTCCTTTAGTAACGGGACCCCATAACTCTACTCCTTTAGTAACCGGACCCCCGTAACTCTACTTTTTTATTAACCGGACCTCCATAACTCTACTCCTTTAGTAACCAAACCCCCATAACTCTAATCCTTTAGTAACCAAACCCCCATAACTCTACTCCTTTAGTAACCGGACCCCCGTAACTCTACTCCTTTAGTAACCGGACCCCCATGACTCTACTCCTTTGGAAACCAGACCCCATAACTCTACTCCTTTAGTAACCAGACCCCCATAACTCTACTCCTTTAGTAATCGGACCCCGTAACTCTACTCCTTTAGTAACCTGACCCCCATAACTCTACTCCTTTAGTAACCAAACCCCATAACTCTACTCCTTTAGTAACCAAACTTCCATAACTCTACTCCTTTAATAACCGGACCCCATAACTCTACTCCTTTAGTAACAGGACCCCCGTAACTCTACTTTTTTATTAACCGGACCTCCATAACTCTACTCCTTTAGTAACCAGACCCCATAACTCTACTCCTTTAGTAACCAGACCCCCGTAACTCTACTTTTTTATTAACCGGACCCCATAACTCTACTCCTTTAGTAACCAAACCCCCATAACTCTACTCCTTTAGTAACCGGACCCCATAACTCTACTCCTTTAGTAACCAGACCCCCATAACTCTACTCCTTTAGTAACCAGACCCCCATAACTCTACTCCTTTAGTAACTAGACCCCCGTAACTCTACTCCTTTAGTAACCGGACCCCCATAACTCTACTCCTTTAGTAATCGGACCCCCATAACTCTACTCCTTTAGTAACCAGACCCCATAACTCTACTCCTTTAGTAACCGGACCCCCATAACTCTACTCCTTTAGTAACCGGACCCCCATGACTCTACTCCTTTAGTAATCAGACCCCCGTAACTCTACTCCTTTGGAAACCAGACCCCATAACTCTACTCTTTTAGTAACCAGACCCCCATAACTCTACTCCTTTAGTAATCGGACCCCTTAACTCTACTCCTTTAGTAACCAGACCCCCATAACTCTACTCCTTTAGTAATCGGACCCCGTAACTCTACTCCTTTAGTAACCTGACCCCCATAACTCTACTCCTTTAGTAACCAGACCCCATAACTCTACTCCTTTAGTAACCAAACCCCATAACTCTACTCCTTTAGTAACCAGACCCCATAACTCTACTCCTTTAGTAACCAAACCCCCGTAACTCTACTCCTTTAGTAACCGGACCCCATAACTCTACTCCTTTAGTAACAGGACCCCATAACTCTACTCCTATGGTAACCGGACCCCCATAACTCTACTCCTTTAGTAACCAGACCCCATAACTCTACTCCTTTAGTAAACAGACCCCCATAACTCTACTCCTTTAGTAACCAGACCCCCGTAACTCTACTCCTTTAGTAACCGGACCCCATAACTCTACTCTTTTATTAACCGGACCCCATAACTCTACTCTTTTATTAACAGGACCCCCATAACTCTACTCCTTTAGTAACCAGACCCCATAACTCTACTCCTTTAGTAAACAGACCCCCATAACTCTACTCCTTTAGTAACCAGACCCCCGTAACTCTACTCCTTTAGTAACCGGACCCCATAACTCTACTCTTTTATTAACCGGACCCCATAACTCTACTCTTTTATTAACAGGACCCCATAACTCTACTCCTTTAGTAACCAGACCCCATAACTCTACTCCTTTAGTAACCAGACCCCATAACTCTACTCCTTTAGTAACCAGACCCCATAACTCTACTCCTTTAGTAACCAAACCCCCATAACTCTACTCCTTTAGTAACCAGACCCCATAACTCTACTCCTTTAGTAACCAAACCCCCATATCTCTACTCCTTTAGTAACCAGACCCCCATAACTCTACTCCTTTAGTAACCAAACCCCCATAACTCTACTCCTTTAGTAACCAGACCCCATAACTCTACTCCTTAGTAACCAGACCCCATAACTCTACTCCTTTAGTAACCAGACCCCATAACTCTACTCCTTTAGTAACCAGACCCCATAACTCTACTCCTTTAGTAACCAGACCCCCGTAACTCTACTCCTTTAGTAACCGGACCCCATAACTCTACTCTTTTATTAACCGGACCCCATAACTCTACTCTTTTATTAACAGGACCCCCATAACTCTACTCCTTTAGTAACCAGACCCCCGTAACTCTACTCCTTTAGTAAACGGACCCCATAACTCTACTCCTTTAGTAACAGGACCCCATAACTCTACTCCTTTAGTAACAGGACCCCATAACTCTACTCCTTTAGTAACCAGACCCCATAACTCTACTCCTTTAGTAACCAGACCCCATAACTCTACTCCTTTAGTAACCAGACCCCATAACTCTACTCCTTTAGTAACCAGACCCCATAACTCTACTCCTTTAGTAACCAGACCCCATAACTCTACTCCTTTAGTAACCAGACCCCATAACTCTACTCCTTTAGTAACCAGACCCCATAACTCTACTCCTTTAGTAACCAGACCCCATAACTCTACTCCTTTAGTAACCATACCCCCATAACTCTACTCCTTTAGTAACCAAACCCCCATAACTCTACTCCTTTAGTAACCAGACCCCATAACTCTACTCCTTAGTAACCAGACCCCATAACTCTACTCCTTTAGTAACCAGACCCCATAACTCTACTCCTTTAGTAACCAGACCCCATAACTCTACTCCTTAGTAACCAGACCCCATAACTCTACTCCTTAGTAACCAGACCCCATAACTCTACTCCTTTAGTAACCAGACCCCCGTAACTCTAATCCTTTAGTAACCAGACCCCCGTAACTCTAATCCTTTAGTAACCAGACCCCCGTAACTCTAATCCTTTAGTAACCAGACCCCCGTAACTCTAATCCTTTAGTAACCAGACCCCCGTAACTCTAATCCTTTAGTAACCAGACCCCCGTAACTCTAATCCTTTAGTAACCGGACCCTCGTAACTCTACTCCTTTAGTAACCAAACCCCCATAACTCTACTCCTTTAGTAACCAAACCCCATAACTCTACTCCTTTAGTAACTAGACCCCCGTAACTCTACTCCTTTAGTAACCGGACCCCCATAACTCTACTCCTTTAGTAACCAGACCCCATAACTCTACTCCTTTAGTAACCGGACCCCATAACTCTACTCCTTTAGTAACTGGACCCCATAACTCTACTCCTTTAGTAACCAAACCCCCATAACTCTACTCCTTTAGTAACTGGACCCCATAACTCTACTCCTTTAGTAACCAAACCCCCATAACTCTACTCCTTTAGTAACCAGACCCCATAACTCTACTCCTTTAGTAACCAGAACCCGTAACTCTAATCCTTTAGTAACCGGACCCCGTAACTCTACTCCTTTTCATTTTCATATATTAAGTTATAAGAGTGTTAAAATAAAAGTGGAGCAGTGAAGGATTTGGTGGGACGGCCGGTGGGTGGATCGGGTGGGACGGCCGGTGGGTGGATCGGGTGGGACGGCCGGTGGGTGGATCGGGTGGGACGGCCGGTGGGTGGATCGGGTTGGATGGGCGGTGGGTGGATCTGGTGGGACAGCCGGTGGGTGGATCCGGTGGGACGGCCGGTGGGTGGATCGGGTGGGACGGCTGGTGGGTGGATCGGGGGTTGATCAGGTGGGACGGCCGGTGGGTGGATTCGGTGGGATGGCCGGTGGGTGGATCGGGTGGGAAGACCGGTGGGTGGATCGGGTTGGATGGCCGGTGGGTGGATCCGGTGGGATGGCCGGTGGGTGGATCCGGTGGGACGGCTGGTGGGTGGATCGGGGGTGGATCAGGTGGGACGGCCGGTGGGTGGATTCGGTAGGACGGCCGGTGGGTGGATCAGGTGGGACGGCCGGTGGGTGGATCAGGTGGGACGGCTGGTGGGTGGATCCGGTGGGACGGCTGGTGGGTGGATCCGGTGGGACGGCTGGTGGGTGGATTGGGGGTGGATCGGGTGGGACGACTGGTGGGTGGATCGGGTGGGACGGCCGGTGGGTGGATTCGGTGGGACGGCCGGTGGGTGGATTCGGTGGGACGGCCGGTGGGTGGGCCCTGGGGAATGTTGGTGGTATGGCCTAAAGCTGTGTAAGGAGCCCCAACATTTCCGATGGCTGCCCTGCATGCAGGATGGACTCCTCATCTGAGGTTCCCATTGGCTTGTCTGTGTAGAAATCTTTTATCTGCGTTTGTGGCGCCTCCTATAATCCTCCATATAAATCACAATGCAAATCTCACAGTCTCCACTAGAGGGAGACATACCAGCCACAGCCTGCTTGGCTTTCCTGCAGTTGCTCTTCCCACCAGCAGATGTCGCCATTAGATTGCTGTATATAGAGCCCATTGCAGAACCCTCCCCCACCCAGTAGAACTTCCCACAATTCATCTCACTCACCACTGACTGCACTGCCCTCTCCTCTGCAGACTTCAGACAAACCGCAAATTGCAGGAAATGGGACCGTGCGCAGTCCCACGTCTCTTCTGACACCCGATGGGTGTCACTCTGCAAATCCCAATATCTTCTGCAGGATACTTATGTTCTCGGTATCTGTCCCCATTCTGTATGTATGGACTCTGCACAGTCCCACTTCTCCTGTCCCGGATGCCGGGTGTCATTCTCGGTATCTGTCCCCATTCTGTATGTATGGATATTTTTATTTGTATAAACAAACAAATTACAAGGTAACAAAACTGTAACCATCATCATAAAAAACACATAAACCAACAATGTAACAACTGCCTACATCTTCACGACAGAAAGTCAACAAATTAAACTAATGAAAGTTCTGCATAGAATTTGATGCTGTAAATAAATTCCTCCCATTTTATATTCCTTTCGGCTCTAAACTCTTTTTATAAATCGGAATCTGAGTCACTCCGCCGACTACCAGTTTCCATATCGGATTCTACAAATACGGGAGCCGGGGGCGGGCGCTTCTTAGTGGGCGGGTCCTCCCCTGAACTAGCTGCAGATTCCCTTTCTACTTCTTCCTCCATTTGGTCCTCTAGATCACAGGAGTTGGCATCTGACTCTGATAGGACATCATACCGGTTGCTGACTGCCATACTACCTTCTGGCGCCCTTCTCACCTTCTTAGCGGATTTCTGCACTCGGGTCCATTCACTTTCAGGTTTACGGGTGGCCTTGTCCTTCCTATTCCTTCTCTTCTGCCTGGGAATGTTCTCCACAGAGGCAGGAACTGAAACGGATGGGATGGCCACAGATGGCCGCTGCTCCTCAGTCTGCTGAACGCTGCCCTCCTGCCCGAGGCTGGCCCCTTGGACTTCTGGGTTTACCTCCCCCTCAGTTGATATGACCCCATTCATTAAGGCTTCCTCCTCCAGGTGTTCTGCTGCCACCAGAAATTCCTCATCCACTGATTCCTCATCCCTATTGTGGAAAGCCACCGGGCAATCTCTGTGTAAATGGCCAAGCCTACCACATAGATTGCACTTGATGTTCTCACAGGTAGAACTGACATGGCCGACCTCCCCACACAGATTACACTTCATGATAGAGCAGACACTCGCCACATGACCCGACCTACCGCATTTGAAACATAGCCTGGGCTGACCTGCATAGAAGCAAACTCCCCTCTCCCGCCCAATGAAAAAGGAGTTTGGAAGGTGATGGGTGACATTGTTACTCTGCCTCAGCTTGACAAGAACCCTCCAACCTCCAGTCCAGATCCCATCACTGTCCCTAGTTTTGGTCAGATCAGAGACCATCTCACAATGCCTTCTGAGCCAGACTACAATATCCTGGGGGGGCACAGACTCATTCCAGAAAATGATGTTCACGTTTGCTGTGTCAGGTTTGGAGATGGGGATGAAGGTGAAAATCTTCCACCCCTCTTTATCCCGAAACCCACTAAAGCCGGCCCAGTACCTGTCCAAGCCAGACATGAGCTTGAAGCTGACATCATACCCCCGTCTGTCAGGGAGGTTAATGACTGCCAAAATATCTGCAGGCACAAACCCCATCTGCTGACACAGCAACTCCCTAACTACAAACCTCCTATCAGGGAGCTCTTCTCTGGAACCCCTATGCTTCAACCTGACCACGTTCCTCCTCTTGAAGGCCTGACCAGTATAACCGGCATTGTTGGAAAAAGAAGGAGCCCCACGGCTCCAGGCATTCCGAGGAGGGACATGGCCAGATGGACCACTATTCCCTTGTGATGCAGGTGGCGACTCAACCAAAGGGGGGAAATCACGGGTGTTATCCTGAACTGACTCCTCCATTGCCACATTCACAGGGTCCTCAGACTGGTCCTGACCCCATCCAGACATACCTACCTCAGTGTTAATGACATCAGGAACCCCTACATCAATATTAGTGATATCAGCACTGGCCATATCACCACTAGCATCAGCAGCTTCATCTGCATAATTATCAACTACCCCATCCCGAACATCAGTCCCCTCAGCATTGGTCCCACCATGAGAACCGGGGGTAGCAACACCGTCCTCATAGTCCATGTGCTGGGAGTCCATGTCGCTTCTCTGGGTTTCCTGCACTATGAAAGTCTGCTGGGTGAAGCGGACGCTACCGCTATCCTCCAGAGCTGGAGTCTGTCTTTCAGGAAGCACATTTGCTGGTAGCGTGCCTTGGATCAGTTCCCCGGAGTCTGACTCTGAAGAAGACTCCATCTTTACACTTAATTGTGCCCCAACCCAATCGCAATCCCGATACACCTCCCCCCCTGGTCCCAGTTCTTCCAGAACAGCATCAATGTTCCTCGATATACCGGCCAGTTCAATGCCCAGGGCGTTAAGCTCGCTGTCATGTAGGACTTCATTCCCGGGGTCGGCAGCCTTGAGTCTGTAGATGGAGTCAATCCTTTTCTGGGTCGAAGCCTTAGCTTTCCTCAAGGTCTTCATTCTCTTCTCCAGAGCAGGAATCCTGTCAGCCAGGCGCAGCACAGGTGACTTTAACACTTTCTGCTTCCTATCCGCGGGACGCTTGAAATTCTGATCCCCATCAGCGGTACTGGGTGAAGGGTCTCTGCTGGATGTAGAAGGACTCTCCGGGCCAGACTGTGGAGGCTTATTGGCTCCATCATCTTTCTTCTGCCGGGACCTGGGGCGTAATGAGCGTTCCTGGCCACTGCCCACCATTACACACTGCTGTAAGTTCTCCTTCAGAGTTTTCTGCTCCAACGTAGTCCTTGCAGATCTGCGCGGCGTACTGGGAGTGACAGGTGTCTCTGCTCCGCTCTGAACTGTATGGGCCCCGCTCTGAACGGCCTGTGCTGGGCTCTGTGCGGCATGGGCTCCACTCTTCTGGGCTTGCTTTGTTTGCAATGGCTGACTGCCTTTTGTTGCTACTCCAGAGCCGGTAGTGTGCTGGGTGATAGTGTCACTTTCCTGAGCCATATGGACTGTGTGATCACCACTCTGCACGGCATGGACTTTGCACTGTATGGCATGGATTCTACTCTGCTGGACTTGCTTTTGTTGCAATGACTGACTGCCTTGATTTACAGTTCCAGAACTTGAAGCATGCCGGGTGACAACCTTACATTCCTGAGCTGCATGGACTGTATGGGTTCCGCTCTGCACGGCATGGGCCCCACTCTGCTGGGCTTGTGGTGCCTGTAATGGCTGACCGCATGGAGTTAGACCTCCATGACTTGGACTGTGCAGGGTGACAACATTACATTGCTGTTTAAACAGAATTGACTGAGCTCTGATCTGCTGGTCTTGCTGTGACTGTAATGGCTGATTCCCTTGAGTTGCACTTCCAGAGCTTGGAGTGCGCTGGGTGACAACATTACATTGCTGTTTAGGCTGAACTGGATGAGCCCCGCTCTGCACGGCATGGGCTCCGCTCTGCTGGGCTTCCAGTAATTGCAATGGCTGACTGCCTTGCATTGCTCCTCCAGAGCTTGGAGTGCTCTGGGTGACACCCTTACATGGCTGTTTTGACTGAACTGGATGGGCCCCGCTCTGCACGGCATGGGCCCCGCTCTGCACGGCATGGGTTTTGCTATGCTGGGCTTGCGGTGCCTGTAATGGTGGACTGCCCGGAGTTGGACCTCCAAGGCTTGGACTAGGCTGGGTAACAACACCACATTGCTGGACAGACTGAACTTTCCTCTGCTTGGCTTGTTGTGCCTGTAATGGTGGACTGCCTTGGGTTGCTCCTCCAGAACTTGGAGTTTGCTTGGTGACAGCCTTACATTGCTGTTTAGACTGAACTAGATGGGCTCCGCTCTGCACGGCTTGGGCCTGCTGTGGTTGCAATGGCTGACTGCCTTGAGCTGCTCCTCCAGAGCTTGGAGTTTGCTTGGTGACAACATTACATTGCTGTTTGGACTGAACTGACTGGGCCCTTCTCTGCTGGGCATGCTGTGGCTGCAATGGCGGACTGCCATGTGCTGCACTTCCAGAACTGACATTTTGCTGAGAGACATTCTCACACTGCTGGACTGACTTCACCTTCTCTGTATTACCAGAACTTCTTACACTGGACTTTCCATCACCAACATTCCCACATCTACTCACAGTCTCTGCCATTTGCTTTCCATTCACCGAACTCTGTCTTCCAGCTTCACCACCAACCACAGCTTCACCTCCATGAGCAGGCCGAGAAGCCTGGGACTCTCCTAGGAGGTGTCGCAGCCCAACCCTGGGCTTGTACCAGACATCAGAGGAGGTCAGCACCACACAGCCTGCAGCTGCTCCACAGGAAACCACACCCTCTGCACAGTCCCACTTCTCCTGTCCTGGATTCCGGGTGTCATTCTCGGTATCTGTCCTTATTCTGTATGTATGGATATTTTTATTTGTAAAAACAAACAGAATACAAAGTAACAAAACTGTAACCATCATAAAAATACAACACATGAAAACAACAACAATGTAACAACTGCTTACATATTATTCACGTCAGAAACTCAGCAGTTTAAATTAAATGAAAGTTATACACAGAATTTGATGCTATAAATTCCATCCCATAATTTTATATTCCTCCAATATTTCTTCAGCTCTAAACTCTTTATCCACCTCAGCTCTGAGAGGACTATGTCTGCGACTTTCCTGGCCAGGAACAGCTCGTTGTGCATGGCTACCTTGGTCCTCTGAGAGGACTACGTCTGCGACTTTCCTGGCCAGGAACAGCTCGTTGTGCATGGCTACCTTGGTCCTCTGAGAGGACTACGTCTGCAACTTTCCTGGCCAGGAACAGCTTGTTGTGTATGGGTACCTTGGTCTTCTGAGAGGACTACGTCTGCGACTTTCCTGGCCAGGAACAGCTTGTTGTGTATGGGTACCTTGGTCTTCTGAGAGGACTATGTCTGCGACTTTCCTGGCCAGGAACAGCTCGTTGTGCATGGCTACCTTGGTCCTCTGAGAGGACTACGTCTGCGACTTTCCTGGCCAGGAACAGCTCGTTGTGTATGGGTACCTTGGTCTTCTGAGAGGACTACGTCTGCGACTTTCCTGGCCAGGAACAGCTCGTTGTGCATGGCTACCTTGGTCTTCTGAGAGGACTACATCTGCGACTTTCCTGGCCAGGAACAGCTCGTTGTGCATGGCTACCTTGGTCCTCTGAGAGGACTACGTCTGTGACTTTCCTGGCCAGGAACAGCTTGTTGTGTATGGGTACCTTGGTCTTCTGAGAGGACTACGTCTGCGATCCTCCTGGCCAGGAACAGCTTGTTGTGTATGGGTACCTTGGTCTTCTGAGAGGACTACGTCTGCGATCCTCCTGGCCAGGAACAGCTTGTTGTGTATGGGTACTTTGGTCTTCTGAGAGGACTACATCTGCGACTTTCCTGGCCAGGAACAGCTCATTGTGCATGGCTACCTTGGTCTTCTGAGAGGACTATGTCTACGATCCTCCTGGCCAGGAACGGCTTGTTGTGCATGGCTACCTTGGTCCTCTGAGAGGACTACATCTGCCATTTCCTGGCCAAGAACAGCTCATTGTGCATGGCTACCTTGGTCCTCTGAGAGGACTACGTCTGCAACTTTCCTGGCCAGGAACAGCTTGTTGTGCATGGCTACCTTGGTCCTCTGAGAGGACTACGTCTGCGATCCTCCTGGCCAGGAACAGCTCGTTGTGTATGGCTACCTTGGTTCTCTGAGAGGACTACGTCTGCAACTTTCCTGACCAGGAACAGATCATTGTGTATGGCTACCTTGGTCCATGCCTGCCAGTGATAGTACTTGACCACAGCGATAACGATGTACATGGTTCCTCTGTCTATGTTGTGTATTGTGGGGGGAACACCATAAAGCCTGTCAGAGCAGCTCAGGTTCTCCAACCTTCGGATCCTAACTCTGTCAGCTACTTCCTTCCAGACCTCACGGCTTCTCCTACAATCCACCAAGAAATGGACTCCTCCTGATTACAACCCAAAGGGGCAGCCAGACCTTTCATGTTCCCCCTCACATACATCCTCCCGTGGAGAGACAGCCAGGTAATGTCATGAAACTTCAAGGGTAACCTGGGGCTATTTAGAAACTTTAAGCTTTCCTCCAAAGCTGCTGAGGTGCAGTCCCTGAGGTGCAGTCCCTGAGGTGCAGTCCCTGAGTACAAGTGGAGAACAAAAAAAAGTCCTACAGATCCTGTGATATAACAATTTTCTTGGGCTACTTTCTAGGTAGGACTTCTCTATCCCCCACCTCTTCAGAGTCTTCAGAGCTGAGTCCAGATATGGTGGGAGGTAACCCTGAGTACTTCTCTTCCTCTTGAGAGATCCACCTTGCATCCAGGACTCTGCACGAGGCAATATCCAGGCCCCAACACTGCTTACCCACAGAGGGCCACCACTGGAGTCTAGGCACCCAAAATTGACTTTCAGAAATAAAGAGTAAAAAAAACACCTTAGGGTTTATCATGTTCAACCCACCCTCCTTCATCTGCAGGTAAGTAACCCCCCTTTTATTGGGTTTAGTCTATTCCCCCAGAAGTGCTGAAAAAACCGACTGAAAAGCCGAGCGGAGAAAGATTCTGGCAAAGGAAAAACCATAGAAACATATAGAAATCAAGAAAGTCTTCAACATTGTTATCCTCTCTCTGTAGGTCAGCTTGCAATTCTTCCACTGCTGAACCTTTGCATTTCCAGCACCCAATTTCTCCTCCCAATTCAGCCTGGCATTATCTTCCCGGCCAAACCTAACTCCTAGGATCTTGAGATTACTTGAAGCTTTTGCAAATTGGGGCAGATCAAAATCTGGGTCACCCTGCAATGTCCAGAGAGCTTCACTCTTCTCAAAGTTGACAAGAGACCTGGAGGCATCAGAGTAAGTCCTGATGGCAGCCGCTAACAACTGGGCCTCTCGAGGAGCAGATACCACTACAGTGGCATCATCCGCAAAGGGCAGAGGCATGGGGGATGAGTACCCCCTGAAATCCACACTCCTGCAGTGATCTCAAAAAAGGATCAATGGCAAAAACATACAAGAGGGGACTCAAGGGGCAACCCTTCCTCACTCCAGCCTCAACCCCAAAAGTGCCACCCTGCCAGCCATTGATGAGAGGGAAGCTCTCAGCCTTCCGATATAAAGTTCTCAGCCAATCCACAAATAACCTTGGGATGCCGTACTTTAACAAAGTCGCCCACAGATAGCCATGGTCAACCCTGTCGAAGGCTTTAGCTTGGTCTAAACACACAACATATTTCCCTCGTCCCAGAACCTTACACCTCTCGCTTCCCTTAAAGAAATGACAGCACCAGAAATATTCCGCCCTTTTACTGCGCCATACTGACAGTCAGACAATAGTGCCGGAGAAAAACAATTCAATCTAGAAAATAAAATCTTTGCCAGAATGTTCCTGTCTACATTCAAGAGGGCAATAGGCCTCCAGTTCTTGACGTCACTAGTCTCTTTACCTTTAAACAGCAGAACTAACGATGATCTTCTCATGGATGGAGGCATCAGGTGTTTCTCCAAACAACTTTTAAACACATCCACCAGAATCGGAGCCAAGACCTCTTTACATTTCTTATAAAATTCAGCTGTAATGCCGTCAGGTCCTGGTGCCTTCTTCTGACATAACTTGTCAATAGCCTCCCTTACCTCCCCCACCGTTATGTCTGCTGTCAAAGGGAAGAAGTCCAAATTGTCAGTATCAGGACCTGGAACCACCTCTAAGAAACGTGTCACCTTCTCCTTATCCAGACCCTTTTCCTGAAATAAGTCAGCATAGTATGACCTAACAACTCCAAGAATTCCCTCCTGGGACTCCTGTAAAATCCCCTGAGAGTCCTTCAGGCCTGTTATTAGCCTTTTGGCCACCTTATCCCGACAATTCTCAAAGGGATCAGGTGCCCCTGGGGATCCATAATCCCGTTCAAATACTAGGGATTTGTATCTGTATGATGGAGGGTAAGCGGGACAGAACACACAAGGCAGACGGCAAACACTTAAAGATTTATTAAAACAGACAACAGTCACTCAATGGGGAGAAGTGCAGGGAGAGAGAGTCCAAAATACTTGTAATCCAGCCCCGGTGGGCAAAGTTAAAGTCTCCACAGCAATCTGTAATCCAAGAGGCAGTTCATAAGCAGTCAGATAGCACAAGGGGAGCAAACACTCGCGCAAAGCTGATGAGATAGTCTCAGGCAGAGCTGACAGCATTCCAGGCAGGGCTGATGTAGCTTCTGGGATCCCCCTTCCTCCAATGGGACTCAGGCAGAGCCGAGGGGCCACTAGAGTCCAGCTGGAACTCTCAGTGGTTGCCCAGCAGAATGGCACACCAAGAGAGACCAGCACTGGCCTCTTAAAACCCCCTGAGCAGGAAGAGAGGCGGAGGGGGGTCATTAGCAGGTGACAATGAAGAGAACGGAACTACAGTAATTTAATTTGTGGCTGTACACAGAAAGGACTGGTTGGGCAGGATAATTAGTGGGGGAAATACATTCATACAAAAGTAAGGCACTAATTAGGGATGTATACACTAATTGAATTTGGGACCTTTTGTGGAGGGGCGAGTTAATTACAGCTAGGGGCCTTTGGCACACAGGAGTGAATACTAATTGGAGGAAGCTCTTCCTAAATTTGGGACCTTTTGTGGAGGGGCGAGTTAATTACAGGTAGGGGCCTTTGGCACACAGGAGTGAAAACTAATTGAAGGAAGCTCTTCCTATGGCCAGGAGGGATTAGGAACAAGGAATTAATACCTGGGACTGGCAGAGACCCATATCGTGACAATCTGATATACTGATACTGACTTATCTCAGATTTTAGTTGATCAATTTTCCTCCCTGCGTCCTCCCCACCTGAATAAAGGGACTCCAGCTATTTCCGCAACCTGAAATAATGGCTAGATTTGCTTTTCCTCACTTTAGTTGACAGCTTCTTCAAGAGAGAAGAGATGTCCTTTTTACCATCCTCCCACCAATCTGCAGTACAGTCATAGAAGTCCAGTCTCTCTGCATGGTGTTGCAGGAGGATCTGTACTTGATGCTGAACCAATTCGTCCTCCAGAAGATTGGAGTTGGGCCTCCATAGCCCCCTACCCATATCAGGGCGCTTACAGGTTCCCAGGCAAAGCATAGGGCCACATGATCCAAATAAGGTACCAACTTCTCACTCATATTGGTCACCAATTCTGTAGGACTTACTAATGCCATGTCTAGTCTGCTCTTCATACTACCATGAGAGAAGGTGAAGCCTGGCCTCCTGCCATTCTGTGCAAACACATCACTCAGACCGGCTTGCAAAATAATGTGGTTGAGGACTTTGGAGTCACTACCCACCGCCCTACTGGAAGAACGGTCACTTTGTGTTCTAACGACATTAAAGTCTCCCACCATGATCACAGGGACTGATGTAAAGAGATACGGTTTCATGTCATTAAATAACCCGACTCTTCCCGATATTGTTTGTGGCCCATTGATGTTCATTAACTGGAGTCTCCTGCCATGAATTGTTACCTCCAACATAAGGCATCTACCCATTGCCACCTCAGTGAGTCTATGTACCGTCACATCCCTGGTATTAAAGAGGATGGCAACACCCGCATAGGACTCCACCGCCAAAGACCAAAAGGAGGGTCCTGCGTGCCACTCCCTCTCTGCCTCCCGCAATAACCCGACAGATGTGAGGTGAGTCCCTGTAAAAAATAGACATCAGCGTCTAGGTACCTGAGGTGCTCAAAAAGTGCGTGTCTGGTCCTCCTGTTCTATGTTCACATTGCTGGAGACCATGTTTAGACAAAACCCCGCCATCACAGCAAAGAGGAGTAAAAACAAGGGCCCCATCATTATAGATCAGAATCCGCCGACTACTAGTTTCCATATCGGATTCTGCAGATATAGGGGAGCAGGAGGTGGGCGCCTCTTAGTGGGCGGGTCATCCCCCGGGCCAGCTGCAGATTCCCTTTCCAAGATTAGCCTTTCTCAACCAGGGTGCCCAGGCATGCTGGGGTGCCTTGAGGTTTCCTCAGGGGTGCCTTGGCAAAATGTCTAAAAATTGCCCAAAACTTGTATACAGCCAGCGGGTGGAACAAGCCGGCCTTTTAGTTACACAAAGCCACAGGTTCCCATTGTTCACCATTACAATCTTCTAGCTGCTGGCGTCCTGACAACCAATGAGATCATCAGGTGATAAGGAGGATGTCAGCTGTCTGCACAGCATCCTAGTTTGTCCCTCCCCCGCCCCTCTCCATCATTGCTGGGGTCACATTAGCTCAGTGATGGAGAAAAACTGAGGGAGAAGAGAAACAATGGGATACTAGTCTGTACCAGTGTGCAAAAGTGTAGTTGCTTTGGAAGAATAAATCCCCTCCAATGCTGGGTGTCCTATGTGTGTGGATGTTGCTATGTTATAGAAAACTATTAGAATTATTAACATTTTAGAATGGGGAACCTCAAGACTGCCCATCATTTTAAAGGGTGAGTTGACTGAACAAAGGTGGAGAAATGCTGCCCTAGAACACAGGAGTCGGCATCCTACTCTGAGAAGACATCATACCGGTTGAAGACTGCCATACCAGCTTTTGGCGCCCTTCTCACTTTCTTAGCGGATTTCTGTACTCGGGTCCATTCACTTTCTTAGCAGATTTCTGCACTCGGGTCCATTCACTTTCTTAGCGGATTTCTGCACTCGGGTCCATTCACTTTCTTAGCGGATTTCTGCACTCGGGTCCATTCACTTTCTTAGCGGATTTCTGCACTCGGGTCCATTCACTTTCTTAGCGGATTTCTGCACTCGGGTCTATTCGCTTTCAGGTTTACGGGTGGTCTTGTCCTTCCTATTCCTTCTCTTCTGCCCGGGAATGTTCTCCACAGAGGCAGGAACTGAAAGGGATGAAAAAGGCACAGACGGCCGCTGCTCCTCAGCCTGCTGAACACCGCCCGCCTGCCTGAGGCTGGCCCCTGGGTTTACCTCCCCCCCAGTTAATATAGCCCCAATCATTAAGGCTTCCTCCTCTAGGTGTTCTGCTGCCGCCAGCAGTTCCTCATCTGCTGATTCCTCATCCCTGTAATGGAAGGCCACCAGGCAATCTCCGTGGAAATGGCCAAGCCTACCACATAGATACAATAACAATGAAAAGGCCACGAGCAAAACCAAAAGAAACCAAAAATAAAGAAACACAGATGAGTGTGATTATGGCTGCTGCAGTCTTCAGAATGTATCTAAGGTCCACATTAGTGAGCCCTATAGATGTGTATATAGACTGCGCTACCAAAATGTGAATCAAAATGACTTAACAATTGGCCACATGTGAAGATGCAAACAAACAGAAAACAAATTGTATAAGTGGACAAGCCAAGAAAAGACAAATAATGTCCAACGTATCCGTAACTCCCGTTCCAATAACAGTTTGTTGAAAGCCAAAAGATAGGTGGACAGGTTCTGGTGCCATTAGTAACAGAAGACACAGGTGACCACTTCCAGGTTCTCCAGGTGACCCCACATGGATTGGCACTCACCACAATGGAAGGACCTTCTATTACTAGATCGGTCTCATTGCACTTTTTTTGGTTGGACCCGCTGTGTGTCTTGTCACCAACTTGACCAATCACATGTACCAGGAATGCGATTCCTTCCAATACACCGCCACTCAAAACACAGTATCAGGGGAAAGGCTCATTGTCAAAGCAGCCGACACTCACATGTATATGTGCCTAGGCACCGGGTACATACAGTGCTTGTTGGTAAGATGGCTGCCACCGCCCCAATATCAGAAGCTGGCTTGCACTCCAGGGACGGGATGTATCAGCCGGGGAACACTGCTTCAACTGAATTCGTCTGTCATTGGGCATCTTCGGGAAGCTAGTGTTCACCATTTTGGAACCTGGATTTGTACCTAGCCGAATGAACTCTTTGGGGACCAAATGTGAACAAGTCAGTCTGTGTCACTGGATGTCCCCTTATTGCCGCCATATAATCACCTAATATGGATACTCATTCCCCGGTACAGTCTACGTTCCCATGAAATGACATGAAAACATTCAGCAATGCCTAGTGCGTGGCACCCACGTATCATTTGTAGTATACCTACACATGGCCTACCCCAGGAGGGGCAGCAACCAGAAGATCTCGGCCAGGTGATTGGTAGATGGCAGAGATGGCGGTCTGGGCATGATGACCCGCCTTCCCAGAGTATCAGAGTGCAATGCAGAGGGACTACTTGTACCATTGGAGCTGTAGTAGGGAGCCACATAGTTGATGTCTCCTCTGTAGTTCTGCTCCTACGCCCCGTCATGGTTGGTGGGTGAGTCATACGCCCCGCCATGGTTGGTGGGTGTGTTGTACGCCCCGTCATGGTTGGTGGGTGTGTTGTACGCTCCATCATGGTTGGTGGGTGTGTTGTACGCCCGTCATGGTTGGTGGGTGAGTCATACGCCCCGCCATGGTTGGTGGGTGTGTTGTACGCCCCATCATGGTTGGTGGGTGTGTTGTACGCCCCGTCATGGTTGGTGGGTGTGTTGTACGCCCCGTCATGGTTGGTGGGTGAATCATACGCCCTGTCATGGTTGGTGGGTGAGTTATATGCCCCATCATGATTGGTGGGGGGAGTCATATGCCCCGTCATGGTTGGTGGGTGAATCATACGCCCCATCATGGTTGGTGGGTGAGTTATACGCCCCGTCATGGTTGGTGGGTGTGTTGTACGCCCAGTCATGATTGGTGGGGGAGTCATAGGCCCCGTCATGGTTGGTGGGTGAATCATACGTCCCGTCATGGTTGGTGGGTGAGTTATACGCCCCGTCATGGTTGGTGGGTGTGTTGTACGCCCCGTTATGGTTGGTGGGTGTGTTGTACGCCTCGTCATGATTGGTGGGGGAGTCATACGCCCCGTCATGGTTGGTGGGTGAGTTATACGCCCCGTCATGGTTGGTGGGTGAGTTATACGCCCTGTCATGGTTGGTGGGTGAGTTATACGCCCCGTCATGGTTGGTGGGGGAGTCATACGCCCCGTCATGGTTGGTGGGTGAATCATACGCCCCGTCATGGTTGGTGGGTGAATCATACGCCCCGTCATGGTTGGTGGGTGAATCATACGCCCCGTCATGGTTGGTGGGTGAGTTGTACGCCCTGTCATGGTTGATGGGTGAATCATATACCCCGTCATGGTTGGTGGGTGAATCATAAGCCCCGTCATGGTTGGTGGGTGAGTTGTACGCCCCGTCATGATTGGAGGGTGAGTTGTACGCCCCGTCATGGTTGGTGGGTGAATCATACGCCCCGTCATGGTTGGTGGGTGAGTTGTACGCCCTGTCATGGTTGATGGGTGAATCATATGCCCCGTCATGGTTGGTGGGTGAGTTGTACGCCCCGTCATGGTTGGGGGGTGAGTTATACGCCCCATCATGGTTGATGGGTGCAGCACCTGCCAAGCATGACCCATTCGAGTGAATGAGGCCGCTCTGCCAGTGCCCTGCAACCTTGTGCAGTACAGCAAACAAGGGGTTAAAGCGGGCCACGGTGTGCTGCATTCTCACCCTCTGCTTTAAGCCCTCGGACCACATGGAAGCATGCAGTTGCGGGGTGCTTGTAGAGTGACCCCATTTACTTGAATGGGCCTCGGTTGACAGGCGGAAGCACAGACCAAAAGCAACAGGGGGTGTAATTCCTGCTGTAGCATGTGAACACCTTTGGCTACTGCCTCAACAGCTAAAGGGGGTAGGGATTGGGTGGTTTGGGGTGGTAAAACCATGATTCATCCGCAGGGTTTTACCACCCCCCAACTTTACGTGTGAACAAGCCGCTGCTTATTATAACGAAGGGTTCATTCACAGGTGTAGTAGCTGCTCCTCTACAAAGCGATCCGAGTGCATTTGACAGGTGGGGAGGAGGTGATATGTTGCCTGATTTAAACCCGATGGTTGTTGTGACGGGAGTGACTTTGGGTGGGGGGCCCATGGAACACAGCTCACTTCGGGTGGGGGGCCCATGGAACACAGCTCACTTCGGGTGGGGGGCCCATGGAACACAGCTCACTTTGGGTGGGGGGCCCATGGAACACAGCTCACTTTGGGTGGGGGGCCCATGGAACACAGCTCACTTTGGGTGGGGGGCCCATGGAACACAGCCCCCTTTGGAGAGGTGGGGAGACCCCTATCTCAGCTCCCCATATCCCTCTTATGTGTAAGTCCCCCTGTGCCTGTTAGGGGTACAGGGTGAAATGTCCTAATATTGGGGTGGGGGGGTTGTTTGGTGTCATGTGGTGCATCCTATTGTTCTATTGTATGTCTGGCTTGGGAGCAAACTATTATGGGATGTATGTCTTTATGTATTGGCTTGGTGGGGGGTGTTTTCAGCAGCCCTCCTGATGGGACTGTCTTTTGGTGTGTCTCTTGTTACTAAATTTAATTTGCCCCGCCCTGTGTCCATATGCAGGGAGTGGGGATTGCCCCGCCCTGTGTCATTATGCAGGGAGGGGGGGTTGTTCCCCTGAGTGTATATATCTTGTATCTGTGTTAAAATAAAGTAGTCTACTTCCTGGTTTCCTTCAAGTCTGGTGTCGTCTGGTCTTGTATGGTCAGCGGTGGTGTCTGTGGTCGGTGTTCGGATGGGGAAGCAGTATCCTAACGGAAGTATCCAAGCGCAGACTGGGTCGGGCCTTACAGATCATTTTGTGTTTAGCGATGAAGGAGAACCCACCCTGGAGGAGTTGCGAGAAGACAGAGAGGCTATGTTTGGTCTCACAGGGGTCTCAGAGCTTGAACCAGATCTGGAATACCTGCTGATGAAAGAACTGCATCTGGAAAGGGCATACAGGCAACTGCTAGGACATGTTCAGCAGCATGCCCAAGAATCAGCAGTGGAAATTCCAGAGACTGGGGATTTGATAGACTTCACTGCTGAGGAAAAACAACCTGGTAAGCCTTCAGCAGAAGAACTGGCAACAGGGCCAAACATTATTGAACTCTGCCCAGCACTGGTAATATCTCCTGAGTTCCATGGACAGGAGATGGTGAACCCCTATCTCCAGACACCAGTTCCAGAGACTGGGCATTTGATTGAATTTTCTGCTGAGGAGGAACCAGCTGGAGTGCCTCCAGCAGAAGAGCTGGCCTCAGGGCATGGCGTGGTTGGCCTCTGCCCACAACAATCAGCACCGCAGGAGCTACAGGAAGAGGATGCAATCGGCACCTCACAACGGCAGTTTGAGCTGATGACCGTGGATGGGACTTCGGTCTCCACTGACAACCCCAGAAAAGGGTCTGGCATTGGGACAGGAGGATGTCAGCCGTACTTTGCGAACACTGGGGGATGTCCATCAAGTCAAAGTGGATGAGACTACAGTCACCACCTGGATACCCCAGGGATGCTGGGCAGTCAGCCCAGATCCCCCACAGCATGATGGAGTCGGCCCAGATCCCCCACAGCATGATGGAGTCGGCCCAGATCCCTCACAGCATGATGGAGTCGGCCCAGATCCCTCACAGCATGATGGAGCCGGCCCAGATCCCTCACCGCATGATGGAGCCGGCCCAGCCACCCTGTCTTCTCTCCAGTGGCTGAGAGGACTTCAGAGAGAAGGACCAGTCCGTACTTCTCCCCAGCGGCGGGTATGTTCTACGAGAGAGGCAGAGGTTGGCTGGGTGAGTAATGCTTTGTGTGGGACAATTTGTTTGGGGAACTGTGTGGGTGCCGGCATTGGGGGACTGGAAGTACAGACTAACTTTGGAGTCCATCCGTCTGGGGGTCTCCTCCTGCATTAGTCTCCTGCCGAAAGGGGAGATATATGACGGGAGTGACTTTGGGTGGGGGGCCCATGGAACACAGTTCACTTTGGAGAGGTGGGGAGACCCCTGTCTCAGCTCCCCATATTCCTCTTATGTGCAAGTCCCCCTGTGCCTGTTAGGGGTACAGGGTGATCTGTCCTAATATTGTGTAGACATGTTTAGGAAATAGGTGGGGTGGGGGGTTGTCCCGCCCTGTGTCATTATGCAGGGAGGGGGGATTGTCCCCTGAGTTGATATATCTTGTATCTGTGTTTAATAAACTAGTCTATTTCCTGCTTTCCTTCAAGACTGGTGTCGTCTAGTCCTGTATGGTCTCTGTGGTGTCAGTGGTCGGTCTTCGGAGAGATTGGTGTCGTCTAGTCTTGTATGGTCAGCGGTGGTGTCAGTGGTCGGTGTTCGGACAGATTGGTGTCGTCTAGTCTTGTATGATCAGCGGTGGTGTCAGTGGTCGGTGTTCGGACAGATTGGTGTCGTCTAGTCTTGTATGATCAGCGGTGGTGTCAGTGGTCGGTGTTCGGACAGGTTGGTGTCGTCTAGTCCTGTATGGTCAGCGGTGGTGTCAGTGGTCGGTGTTCAAACAGATTGGTGTCGTCTAGTCTTGTATGGTCAGCGGTGGTGTCAGTGGTCGGTCTTCGGAGAGATTGGTGTCGTCTAGTCTTGTATGGTCTCTGTGGTGTCAGTGGTCGGTGTTCAGACAGATTGGTGTCGTCTAGTCTTGTATGGTCAGCGGTGGTGTCAGTGGTCGGTGTTCAGACAGATTGGTGTCGTCTAGTCTTGTATGATCAGCAGTGGTGTCAGTGGTCGGTGTTCGGACAGATTGGTGTCGTCTAGTCTTGTATGATCAGCGGTGGTGTCAGTGGTTGGTGTTCGGACAGATTGGTGTCGTCTAGTCTTGTATGATCAGCGGTGGTGTCAGTGGTCGGTGTTCGGACAGATTGGTGTCGTCTAGTCTTGTATGATCAGCGGTGGTGTCAGTGGTCGGTGTTCGGACAGATTGGTGTCGTCTAGTCCTGTATGGTCAGCGGTGGTGTCAGTGGTCGGTGTTCAAACAGATTGGTGTCGTCTAGTCTTGTATGGTCAGCGGTGGTGTCAGTGGTCGGTCTTCGGAGAGATTGGTGTCGTCTAGTCTTGTATGGTCTCTGTGGTGTCAGTGGTCGGTGTTCAGACAGATTGGTGTCGTCTAGTCTTGTATGGTCAGCGGTGGTGTCAGTGGTCGGTGTTCAGACAGATTGGTGTCGTCTAGTCTTGTATGATCAGCGGTGGTGTCAGTGGTCGGTGTTCGGACAGATTGGTGTCGTCTAGTCTTGTATGATCAGCAGTGGTGTCAGTGGTCGGTGTTCGGACAGATTGGTGTCGTCTAGTCTTGTATGATCAGCGGTGGTGTCAGTGGTCGGTGTTCGGACAGATTGGTGTCGTCTAGTCTTGTATGATCAGCGGTGGTGTCAGTGGTCGGTGTTCGGACAGATTGGTGTCGTCTAGTCTTGTATGATCAGCGGTGGTGTCAGTGGTCGGTGTTCGGACAGGTTGGTGTCGTCTAGTCCTGTATGGTCAGCGGTGGTGTCAGTGGTCGGTGTTCAAACAGATTGGTGTCGTCTAGTCCTGTATGATCAGCGGTGGTGTCAGTGGTCGGTGTTCGGACAGATTGGTGTCGTCTAGTCTTGTATGATCAGCGGTGGTGTCAGTGTTTGGTGTTCAAACAGATTGGTGTCGTCTAGTCTTGTATGGTCAGCGGTGGTGTCAGTGGTCGGTCTTCGGAGAGATTGGTGTCGTCTAGTCTTGTATGGTCTCTGTGGTGTCAGTGGTCGGTGTTCAGACAGATTGGTGTCGTCTAGTCTTGTATGGTCAGCGGTGGTGTCAGTGGTCGGTGTTCAGACAGATTGGTGTCGTCTAGTCTTGTATGATCAGCAGTGGTGTCAGTGGTCGGTGTTCGGACAGATTGGTGTCGTCTAGTCTTGTATGATCAGCGGTGGTGTCAGTGGTCGGTGTTCGGACAGATTGGTGTCGTCTAGTCTTGTATGATCAGCGGTGGTGTCAGTGGTCGGTGTTCGGACAGATTGGTGTCGTCTAGTCTTGTATGATCAGCGGTGGTGTCAGTGGTCGGTGTTCGGACAGATTGGTGTCGTCTAGTCTTGTATGATCAGCGGTGGTGTCAGTGGTCGGTGTTTGGACAGATTGGTGTCGTCTAGTCCTGTATGATCAGCGGTGGTGTCAGTGGTCGGTGTTCGGACAGATTGGTGTCGTCTAGTCTTGTATGATCAGCGGTGGTGTCAGTGGTCGGTGTTCGGACAGATTGGTGTCGTCTAGTCTTGTATGATCAGCGGTGGTGTCAGTGGTCGGTGTTCGGACAGGTTGGTGTCGTCTAGTCCTGTATGGTCAGCGGTGGTGTCAGTGGTCGGTGTTCAAACAGATTGGTGTCGTCTAGTCTTGTATGGTCAGCGGTGGTGTCAGTGGTCGGTCTTCGGAGAGATTGGTGTCGTCTAGTCTTGTATGGTCTCTGTGGTGTCAGTGGTCGGTGTTCAGACAGATTGGTGTCGTCTAGTCTTGTATGGTCAGCGTTGGTGTCAGTGGTCGGTGTTCAGACAGATTGGTGTCGTCTAGTCTTGTATGATCAGCGGTGGTGTCAGTGGTCGGTGTTCGGACAGATTGGTGTCGTCTAGTCTTGTATGATCAGCAGTGGTGTCAGTGGTCGGTGTTCGGACAGATTGGTGTCGTCTAGTCTTGTATGATCAGCGGTGGTGTCAGTGGTCGGTGTTCGGACAGATTGGTGTCGTCTAGTCTTGTATGATCAGCGGTGGTGTCAGTGGTCGGTGTTCGGACAGATTGGTGTCGTCTAGTCTTGTATGATCAGCGGTGGTGTCAGTGGTCGGTGTTCGGACAGGTTGGTGTCGTCTAGTCCTGTATGGTCAGCGGTGGTGTCAGTGGTCGGTGTTCAAACAGATTGGTGTCGTCTAGTCCTGTATGATCAGCGGTGGTGTCAGTGGTCGGTGTTCGGACAGATTGGTGTCGTCTAGTCTTGTATGATCAGCGGTGGTGTCAGTGTTTGGTGTTCGGACAGATTGGTGTCGTCTATTTCCTGTATGATCAGCGGTGGTGTCAGTGGTCGGTGTTCGGACGGGGAAGCGGTATCCTAACAGAAGTACCCAAGCGCAGACTGGGGACGGTTCTGTTACAGTCGTGCAATGCATGTGACTGCAACACAACAGTATGGCAATTAGAGGTCTAAATCAGGTGTGAGGAGGCAGGACCGTGCCAGGTGATCTCTGACTCCTCCCACATTGTTCAGGTAGATCTCCGCCTCTTAAGGTCGCCTATCCTCGCTCTGACCTATCTCATATCGCACGCCGCACCCTAGTAGACCTCACTATTATTTCTTGTAAGTGGATCACACAATACAAGAAAATAACAAAAAAATATACAAAAAATGGTTAAAAACATCATTTATATAATCTAACAAATGCACCTAAAATACTAAATACTTTTAAAAATCCAAGCTTGCGTGATCTAGGTCCATGTTTTACCACGATGGTTCTATCTTCACAAAAAATGATGTATTATTCATAAACGCACATGCCCATGCATATCATGTGAACGCATAAAAACCCTAAAAACCATTTTAAGTTAAAAATGACTAAAACAGATGAGATTGATTTCTGTATTTAAACCTTGAGGCGTAAGAGTCTGCAATGCATAAATCCACTTGGTTTCATTGTGGCAATAATACGGTGAAATTGAGTCATGTCAGACCTTACTGAGCTTCAAAGAGGGCAAATGGTTGGCGCCTCTGTGACTGAAGCCACCAATGTATTTGCCGTGTGGCGAGGTTCAGAATCAAAGGTTATGGCGGCGTATACAGTTTCTGGGAAAATGCTGTCTGATGAGCATAAGCACCGCCCACATGGTCACCTGACCAAAAGAGACAAAAGGACATTGCTCAGGATTGTGACCAGGAATAAGAAAACAATAAAAGTGACTACAGAGCTCAATCTCAGTCTTCATGGGACTCAATCTTCACAGGACTCAATCTTCATGGGTCTCAATTTTAACGGGTCTCAATCTTCACGGGACTCAATCTTCACAGGACTCAATCTTCACGGGACTCAATCTTCATGGGTCTGAATCTTAACGGGTCTCAATCTTCACGGGACTCAATCTTCATGGGTCTCAATCTTAACGGGTCTCAATCTTCACGGGACTCAATCTTCACAGGACTCAATCTTCATGGATCTGAATCTTAACGGGTCTCAATCTTCACGGGACTCAATCTTCACAGGTTTCAATCTTCATGGGACTCAATCTTCACGGGACTCAATCTTCACGGGACTCAATCTTAACGGGTCTCAATCTTCACAGGACTCAATCTTCATGGGTCTCAATCTTCACGGGACTCAATCTTCACGGGACTCAATCTTAACGGGTCTCAATCTTAACGGGTCTCAATCTTAACGGGTCTCAATCTTCACGGGACTCAAACTTCACGGGACTCAATCTTCACGGGACTCAATCTTCACCAGGTCTCAATCTTTACGGGACTCAATCTTCATGGGAATCAATCTTCACAGAACTCAATCTTCACGGGACTCAATCTTCACGGGACTCAATCTTCACGGGTCTCAATCTTCACGGGACTCAATCTTCACGGGACTCAATCTTCACGGGACTCAATCTTCACAGGACTCAATCTTCACGGGTCTCAATCTTCACGGAACTCAATCTTCACGGGACTCAAACTTCACGGGACTCAATCTTCACGGGTCTCAATCTTCACGGGACTCAATCTTCACGGGACTCAAACTTCACGGGACTCAAACTTCACGGGACTCAAACTTCACGGGACTCAATCTTCACAGAACTCAATCTTCATGGGACTCAATCTTCCAAGGACTCAATCTTCCAAGGACTCAATCTTCACGGGACTCAATCTTCACGGGACTGAGATTGAGCTCTGCAGTCACTTTTGTTGTTTTCTTATTCCGGGTCACAATCCTGCGAGATGTCCTGTACCAACAATTTGCCATCTTTGAAGTTCAGTTAGATCTGACGTGACTCGGTATTACTAGCAGCACATGCAGCGAATGAGGAAAGTGAGGTTTCCCACCTGTTAGTTAGGTTTCTCATCACACAGCGTAAGCCAAAGAATGTTCCATCACTTCCACTTTCACTGCCAATATGGAGTCACTTTCACACCTGCAAATTATGGAGGGTTTCCATATTTTCTGTATAACCCCCGTAGGTCTCTATTGGCTGGGGGTCTCACAATCCATTGGCTGAGGGTCTCACAATCCATTGGCTGAGGGTCTCACAATCCATTGGCTGAGGGTCTCACAATCCATTGGCTGTGGATCTCACAATCCATTGGCTGAGGATCTCACAATCCATTGGCTGAGGGTCTCAAAATCCATTGGCTGAGGTTCTGGACCTTCACTGATACAATTCCATTTCTATTCCTCGGGAGTTTCCTTTCTTCAATGCCATTTCTTTGGATCTAACACTAGATGGCGATACCCTACCAGTGCTGAGAAAAGGACTGAAAGCTCCATACTGCCATTTGTCTCCGAGATCTCCAATCAGCTGCACATTTCCTTCTTTGCAAAAATATAATTACAATAAAAATTAGTGACAACTAAAGTTAGAGATTCTAGATTATTTTTATTATTATAAAAAATGTAAAACTAACATAAAAATGTGGCAAAGATTTCCATAAAGAATTTCATATCCCCCCTTATGTATTATACATGGAGATAATATCCCCCCCTTATGTATTATACATGGAGATCATATCCCCCCCTTATGTATTATACATGGAGATCATATCCCCCCTTATGTATTATACATGGAGATCATATCCCCCTTATGTATTATACATGGAGATCATATCCCCCCCTTATGTATTATACATGGAGATCAGATCCCCCCCTTATGTATTATACATGGAGATCATATCCCCCTTATGTACTATACATGGAGATCATATCCCCCCTTATGTATTATACATGGAGATCATATCCCCCCTTATGTATTATACATGGAGATCATATCCCCCCTTATGTATTATACATGGAGATCATATCCCCCCTTATGTATTATACATGGAGATCATATCCCCCCTTATGTATTATACATGGTGATCATATCCCCCCTTATGTATTATACATGGAGATCATATCCCCCCTTATGTATTATACATGGAGATCATATCCCCCCCTTATGTATTATACATGGAGATCATATCCCCCTTATGTATTATACATGGAAATCATATCCCCCCTTATGTATTATACATGGAGATCATATCCCCCCTTATGTATTATACATGGAGATCATATCCCCCTTATGTATTATACATGGAGATCATATCCCCCTTATGTATTATACATGGTGATCATATCCCCCCTTATGTATTATACATGGAGATCATATCCCCCCTTATGTATTATACATGGAGATCATATCCCTCCTTATGTATTATACATGGAGATCATATCCCCCCCTTATGTATTATACATGGAGATCATATCCCCCTTATGTATTATACATGGAGATCATATCCCCCCCTTATGTATTATACATGGAGATCATATCCCCCTTATGTATTATACATGGAGATCATATCCCCCCTTATGTATTTTACATGGAGATCATATCCCCCCTTATGTATTATACATGTAGATCATATCCCCCCTTATGTATTATAAATGGAGATCATATCCCCCCTTATGTATTATACATGGAGATCATATCCCCCTTATGTATTATACATGGAGATCATATCCCCCTTATGTATTATACATGGAGATCATATCCCCCTTATGTATTATACATGGAGATCATATCCCCCTTATGTATTATACATGGAGATCATATCCCCCCTATGTATTATACATGGAGATCATATCCCCCCTTATGTATTATACATGGAGATCATATCCCCCCTTATGTATTATACATGGAGATCATATCCCCCCCTTATTTATTATACATGGAGATCATATCCCCCTTATGTATTATACATGGAGATCATATCCCCCCCTTATGTATTATACATGGGGATCATATCCCCCCTTATGTATTATACATGCAGATCATATCCCCCCCTTATGTATTATACATGGAGATCATATCCCCCCCCTTATGTATTATACATGGAGATCATATCCCCCCCCCCCTTATGTATTATACATGGAGATCATATCCCTCCCTTATGTATTATACATGGAGATCATATCCCCCCCTTATGTATTATACATGGAGATCATATCCCCCCCTTATGTATTATACATGGAGATCATATCCCCCCCTTATGTATTATACATGGAGATCATATCCTCCCTTATGTATTATACATGGAGATCATATCCCCCCTTATGTATTATACATGGAGATCATATCCCCCTTATGTATTATACATGGAGATCATATCCCCCCTTATGTATTATACATGGAGATCATATCCCCCCCTTATGTATTATACATGGA
Source organism: Staurois parvus (assembly GCF_062004578.1). Classification (NCBI taxonomy): domain Eukaryota; kingdom Metazoa; phylum Chordata; class Amphibia; order Anura; family Ranidae; genus Staurois; species Staurois parvus. Next base: position 281,935 of record NW_028320317.1, on the reverse strand, counting down.
GATCATATCCCCCCCTTATATATTATACATGGAGATCATATCCCCCCTTATGTATTATACATGGAGATCATATCCCCCCCTTATGTATTATACATGGAGATCATATCCCCCCCTTATATATTATACATGGAGATCATATCCCCCTTATGTATTATACATAGAGATCATATCCCCCTTATGTATTATACATGGAGATCATATCCCCCTTATGTATTATACATGGAGATCATATCCCCCCCCCCATATGTATTATACATGGAGATCATATCCCCCTTATGTATTATACATGGAGATCATATCCCCCCCTTATGAATTATACATGGAGATCATATCCCCCCTTATGTATTATACATGGAGATCATATCCCCCCCTTATGTATTATACATGGAGATCATATCCCCCCTTATGTATTATACATGGAGATCATATCCCCCCCTTATGTATTATACATGGAGATCATATCCCCCTTATGTATTATAGATGGAGATCATATCCCCCCCTTATGTATTATACATGGAGATCATATCCCCTCTTATGTATTATACATGGAGATCATATCCCCCTTATGTATTATACATGGAGATCATATCCCCCCTTATGTATTATACGTGGAGATCATATCCCCCCTTATGTATTATACATGGAGATCATATCACCCCTTATGTATTATACATGGAGATCATATCCCCCCCTTATGTATTATACATGGAGATCATATCCCCCTTATGTATTATACATGGAGATCATATCCCCCTTATGTATTATACATGGAGATCATATCCCCCCTTATGTATTATACATGGAGATCATATCCCCTCTTATGTATTATACATGGAGATCATATCCCCCTTATGTATTATACATGGAGATCATATCCCCCCTTATGTATTATACATGGAGATCATATCCCCCCTTATGTATTATACATGGAGATCATATCCCCCCCCTTATGTATTATACATGGAGATCATATCCCCCTTATGTATTATACATGGAGATCATATCCCCCCCTTATGTATTATACATGGAGATCATATCCCCCTTATGTATTATACATGGAGATCATATCCCCCCCCTTATGTATTATACATGGAGATCATATCCCCCTTATGTATTATACATGAAGATCATATCCCCCCTTATGTATTATACATGGAGATCATATCCCCCCTTATGTATTATACATGGAGATCATATCCCCCCTTATGTATTATACATGGAGATCATATCCCCCCTTATATATTATACATGGAGATCATATCCCCCTTATGTATTATACATGGAGATCATATCCCCCTTATGTATTATACATGGAGATCATATCCCCCCTTATGTATTATACATGGAGATCATATCCCCCCCTTATGTATTATACATGGAGATCATATCCCCCCTTAGTTATTATACATGGAGATCATACCCCCCCCTTATGTATTATACATGGAGATCATATCCCCCCTTATGTATTATACATGGAGATCATATCCCCCCTTATGTATTATACATGGAGATCATATCCCCCCTTAGTTATTATACATGGAGATCATATCCCCCCTTATGTATTATACATGGAGATTAGAGATGAGCGAATCGAACTTGACGAAGTGGAATTCGTTTCGAAGATTAGGAAAAATTCGATTCGCGCCGAATCCGAAAATTAGCAAACTTCGGATGCACGCATCGAATTTTCCCAAAAATGGCGACGGAGCGGGGATCTCTGGGAAGGCGCGCAGACAAGGCGCGCTGACCCATAATGCATTCATTCATGACATGTGATTGCATTAGCCAATCAGCAGCCAGCCAGCCAGCACTGTGTAATGGTGGAGCTATAAATTGCGGCCATCTTAGAATTCTCCATTAGCCTCCGGTCATTCAAGAGAGACAGAAATGTCTGTATTAGGGACAGAGTTAGGGCCACAGAGACTTTAGGGCCACAGAATCGTTACTCAGGGACACAGAATCGTTACTCAGGGACACAGAATTGTTACTCAGGGACACAGAATCGTTACGCAGGGACAGACACAGAATTGTTACTCAGGGACACAGAATTGTTACTCTGGGAAACAGAATTGTTACTCAGGGACACAGAATTGTTACTCAGGGACACAGAATTGTTACTGAGGGACACAGAATTGTTACTCAGGGACACAGAATTGTTACTGAGGGACACAGAATCGTTACTCAGGGACAAAGAATTGTTACTGAGGGACACAGAATTGTTACTCAGGGACACAGAATTGTTACTCAGGGACACAGAATTGTTACTGAGGGACACAGAATCGTTACTCAGGGACGCAGAATTGTTACTCAGGGACACAGAATTGTTACTTAGGGACACAGAATCATTACTCAGGGACAGACACAGAATTGTTACTCAGGGACACAGAATTGTTACTCAGGGACACAGAATCGTTACTCAGGGACACAGAATTGTTACTCAGGGACACAGAATTGTTACTCAGGGACAAAGAATTGTTACTGAGGGACACAGAATTGTTACTCAGGGACACAGAATTGTTACTGAGGGACACAGAATCGTTACTCAGGGACACAGAATTGTTACTCAGGGACACAGAATCGTTACTCAGGGACACAGAATTGTTACTCAGGGACACAGAATCGTTACTCAGGGACACAGAATTGTTACTCAGGGACACAGAATTGTTACTGAGGGACACAGAATCGTTACTCAGGGACACAGAATTGTTACTGAGGGACACAGAATCGTTACTCAGGGACACAGAATTGTTACTCAGGGACACAGAATTGTTACTGAGGGACACAGAATCGTTACTCAGGGACACAGAATTGTTACTCAGGGACACATAATCGTTACTCAGGGACACAGAATCGTTACTGAGGGACACAGAATCGTTACTCAGGGACACAGAATCGTTACTCAGGGACACAGAATTGATACTGAGGGACACAGAATCGTTACTCAGGGACACAGAATCGTTACTGAGGGACACAGAATCGTTACTCAGGGACACAGAATCGTTACTCAGGGACACAGAATTGTTACTGAGGGACACAGAATCGTTACTCAGGGACACAGAATGGTTACTCAGGGACACAGAATTGTTACTCAGGGAAACAGAATCGTTACTCAGGGACACATTATCGTTACTGAGGGACACAGAATCGTTACTCAGGGACACAGAATCGTTACTGAGGGACACAGAATCGTTACTCAGGGACACAGAATCGTTACTCAGGGACACAGAATTGTTACTCGGGGACACAGAATTGTTACTCAGGGACACAGAATCGTTACTCGGGGACACAGAATCGTTACTCGGGGACACAGAATTGTTACTCAGGGACACAGAATCGTTACTCGGGGACACAGAATTGTTACTCAGGGTCACAGAATCGTTACTTTCTGCTTCACAACCACTATTGAATTAAAGAGTATGTCAGACAACATGCAGAGGAGTGGCAGAGGAGGCAATGTTTTAGGAGCGAGCAGACGTGGCAGCAGAGGAAGGGGTCGAGGCAGCACTAGTCGCAGCCAGAGGCCAGTGCTCCCGGTGTCATCCAGCAGTCGTGTCTCCACCGACAACCCTGCCGTCGTCGATTGGTTGGCTCGGTCGTCTTCCTCTTCCCAGGTCACCTCTGACACCTACAGCCAACGGTCGGTGGGTACGTCAGACACAACCGTTAGTTGGCATGGCCCGGGACCAAGCCCACTGAAATCACGTGTCCTCTACCTGCCCCTGTCCTTTGGTGTTCCCTCACCAAGCGAAGTATCGCATGCTGTGGGCTCAGCCCCACTGTACAGTGAGGAAGAGCTAACAGAGGGCGGTCAGGAACGGGGGGAGACATCCGCCTCTTCAGCAGCCAGGCGAAGAAGTAGTGGCGAGGAGAGTGGCTCGGTAGCCGGTCTAGAGACAGGTCTGTCTCCTGACCCACACGCAGCCGAGGGGGCTAGTAGTGACGCGGAGACCCTAATTGATGATGATGAGGCTGATCGCACTTGGCAGCCTCGTCGTCATCAGGCTATTGCTTCCGCATCATCAGGAGAAGAGGGTGCCAGCTTGCCAGCGAGCAAAACAGTCGGTGGGTTGCCCAGGAGGCAGCAGGGTCGCATCAGTGTCAGTGGATGCAAACGGCCACGGAGTAGAGCACCAGCTCCACTGCAGCCTACCACCACGGCCAGTAGTGGTGCCGGTGCGCACGGAGGAAGTATCAGTCAGCCAGTGAGGAGTAGCGGGGGCAAAGTTTCCTATTCGGCGGTGTGGCAATTTTTCGTCAAGCCGCCCGAGGAAGTAAACGTAGCCGTATGTCGACTATGTGGCCAGAAAGTCAAGCGTGGCCAGGGGGCCAATGTTGGGACTACAGCGTTGCGGCAGCATATGCAGCGTCGCCATTTGGTGGCCTGGGAAAACCGTGATAAAGATACGGCGGTTCTGCCTGCCCCAGCCCCCGCTCCATCACCCGCTCCGTTACTTGCTCCGTCACCCGACGTCAATCGCCCTCTATCAGCCAGTCAAGGCTCCAACACCTCTGCTGAGGGGAGTTGTCGCTCGTTGGCATCTTCCGCTCGTTCAGATGCTCCTTCTCCTGCTACTCCTCTTCACGGATTCCGTCAGCAGTCTTTCTTGGAATCCGTTTCCAAGAGACAACAGTTTGCGAGCACGCACCCGACGGTGCAAAAGCTGAACGTCCTCCTGTCCAAGTTGCTGGTGCTGCAGTCCCTCCCTTTCCAAGTGGTGGACTCAGCACCTTTCCGAGAAATGATGGCTTGTGCCGCGCCACGGTGGAGAGTGCCAAGCCGTCATTTCTTCGCCAAAAAGGCAGTGCCAGCCCTGCATTCACATGTAGAAGAGATGGTGGGCCAGTCTTTGAGCATGTCGGTCTCTGCCAAAGTGCACGGCAGCGCCGACGTGTGGAGCTGTAACTACGGTCAGGGACAGTATATGTCATTTACGGCCCACTGGGTGAACGTGGTGCTGTCACAGCCGCACCAGCAACTTGGACAGGTCACGCCGCTTTTGCCTCCACGTTTGCACGTCCTTGGTCCGGCAAAGATGTCCGCCTCTACCACCTCTTCTTCCGCCGTGTCCTCAGCCGACACCCCCGTGCCAAGTCCCATTACCCGACCGGCATATCACATGTGCAGGGCGCAACGGTGTCACGCTGTGCTGCACCTGGTATGCCTTGGCGAACGTAGTCACACAGGGGAGGAACTTCTCAGTGTAGTGAACAGAGAAATCGACAGATGGCTGTCTCCGCGCAAACTGAAAATCGGAACCATGTTGACCGACAACGGAAAGAACATGGTGTCTGCTCTGCGTCAAGGAAGGTTGTGCCATGCGCCATGCATGGCTCACGTGTTCAATCTGGTTGTCAAGCGGTTCCTAAAATCCACCATCCCACTGCAAGACATCCTTAAAATGTCACGTAAACTTTGCATGCATTTCAGCCATTCCTACACCGCAAAGCACACCCTCCTTGAGCTGCAGCGGCAGAACGGAATTCCACAGCATCGCCTGATCTGCGACGTTGCAACAAGGTGGAATTCAACCCTACACATGTTAGACCGCCTTTACGAACAGCGAAAGGCCATCACCGATTTCCTGATGTTACAAGCGGATAAAGGTACTCCCCTGTGTAACTTCGATGTCAGCCATTGGCAGCTCATGCGTGACACCTGCCGCTTGCTCAGGCCCTTTGAGGAGGCCACGCTATTCGTGAGTCGCCAGGACTATAGGATGAACGACGTCATTCCTCTGTTGCACGTCCTTGAACAAATGCTGTTAACAATGGCTGGTCAGGGTGCGGTAGACGTGGCGCACAGATCTCAATGCCACATGACCCCTGTGGGGGCAGGACAGGAAGAAGAGGAGGAGGTAGAGGAGGACATTGGTGCTCAGGAATTATTGAGTGAAATGGGTGGTTTTTCCACTCAGCGGACAGGAGTGGAGGAGCAGGAGCATCTGGTAGAGGAGGAGGAGGAGGAGACAGAGGACCCAGACGCACCGTGGCGGTATGCTGTGGAGATGGAGTCAGGGAGTCCCTCGCATTCCTTGGCACAAATGGCCCATAGCATGCTCGGTTGCTTGCGTAGCGACAGCCGAATAATAACCATCAGACAGAGGGATGACTTTTGGCTGTCCACCTTGTTGGACCCTCGCTACCGTTCCAAAATGGTGGCCTTTTTCACACCTGCTGAGAGGGAGGCCAAAATAACGTACTATAAAAACCACCTATGTAGTCAGTTGGTCTCTGCCTTTGTGCGCCAACGTCCATCCTCAGACACTGTGGGCCCTGTGCGCTCGCGTTCCGCTGCCATGGCAGCAGGGGAGGGGTGGGGTGGTAGGAGCAGTGGCAGCTCCACCAGCAGCGGCTGCCTCAGTCTGCAGTCGATGATGAGTAGCTTTCTTCACCAGCGCAGTGAGGAAACTACTAACCAGCCGCAGCAGCAGCAGCAGCAGCATCAGGTGGACCTGCAGCAGGACCTCAAACAACAGGCTTGGGCCTACTTGGACAGCACCCTGCCAACCGAGGTAGACAATCCCCTTGACTACTGGGCAACGAAACTTGACCTTTGGCCCCAACTAGCTGAATTTGCCCTTGAAAGGCTGTCATGCCCGGCCAGTAGCGTGGCATCGGAGCGCGTGTTTAGTGCGGCAGGAGGTATTGCAACTCCGCGGAGGACACGACTGTCCACCCAAAGTGTGGAGAGACTGACGTTTGTGAAAATGAATCAGGCGTGGATTAGTCTGGATTTCAAACCACCAGTTCCTGACACAACTGACTAAATCCGCCATGAATCATGCCTCAAACATGTGCCACTTTGAGGTCTCCTCACACTGCTGGTGTGTTCCATTTTTTGTCATAGGGTGCTGGCAGATTACGGGCCTCCCATAGCTGCTGCCAGGCCCCTAATCTGCCATGGGCCCCTATACCGCCTCCTCATGCTGCTGCCAGGTCCACAGTCTCTTATGCCATGTGCCACTTTCAGGTCTCCTCACACTGCTGGTGTGTTGAATTTTTTGACATAGGGTGCTGGCAGATTACGGGCCTCCTATAGCTGCTGCCAGGCCCCTAATCTGCCATAGGCCCCTATATACCGCCTTCTCATGCTGCTGCCAGGTCCAGAGTCTCTCATGGGTCCCTGTACGGCCTCCCATTGCTGCTGTCTCCATCGCCACACTCTGCCATGTGCCACATTCAGGTCTCTTCACACTGCTGGTGTGTTGAATTTTTTGACATAGGGTGCTGGCAGATTACGGGCCTCCCATAGCTGCTGCCAGGCCCCTAATCTGCCATGGGCCCCTGTACCGCCTTTTCATGCTGCTGCCAGGTCCACAGTGTCTCATGCCATGTGCCACTTTCAGGTCTCCTCACACTGCTGGTGTGTTGAATTTTTTGACATAGGGTGCTGGCAGATTACGGGCCTCCTATAGCTGCTGCCAGGCCCCTAATCTGCCATGGGCCCCTATACCGCCTCCTCATGCTGCTGCCAGGTCCAGAGTCTCTCATGGGTCCCTGTACGGCCTCCCATTGCTGCTGTCTCCATTGCCACACTCTGCCATGTGCCACTTTCAGGTCTCCTCACACACTGCTGGTGTGTTGAATTTTTTGACATAGGGTGCTGGCAGATTACGGGTCTCCCATTGCTGCTGCCAGGCCCATAATCTGCCATGGGCCCCCGTACCGACTCCTCATGCTGTGACATTGCAACAAGGTGGAATTCAACCCTACATATGTTAGACCGCCTTTACGAACAGCGAAAGGCCATCACAGATTTCCTGATGTTAAAAGCGGATAAAGGTATTCCCTGTGTAACTTCGATGTCAGCCATTGGCAGCTCATGCGTGACACCTGCGCTTGCTCAGGCCCTTTGAGGAGGCCACGCTATTCGTGAGTCGGCAGGACTATGGGATGAACGACGTCATTCCTCTGTTGCACGTCCTGGAACAAATGCTGTTAACAATGGCTTGTCAGGGTGCGGTAGACGTGGCGCACAGATCTCAACGCCACATGACCCCTGTGGGGGCAGGACAGGAAGAAGAGGAGGAGGTAGAGGAGGACATTGGTGCTCAGGAATTATTGAGTGAAATGGGTGGTTTTTCCACTCAGCGGACAGGAGTGGAGGAGCAGGAGCATCTGGTAGAGGAGGAGGAGGAGGAGACAGAGGACCCAGACGCACCGTGGCAGTATGCTGTGGAGATGGAGGTAGGGAGTCCCTCGCATTCCTTGGCACAAATGGCCCATAGCATGCTCGGTTGCTTGCGTAGCGACAGCCGAATAATAACCATCAGACAGAGGGATGACTTTTGGCTGTCCACCTTGTTGGACCCTCGCTACCGTTCAAAAATGGTGGCCTTTTTCACACCTGCTGAGAGGGAGGCCAAAATAACGTACTATAAAAACCACCTATGTAGTCAGCTGGTCTCTGCCTGTCTGCGCCAACGTCCATCCTCAGACACTGTGGGCCCTGTGCACTCACGTTCCGCTGCCATGGCAGCAGGGGAGGGGTGGGGTGGTAGGAGCAGTGGCAGCTCCACCAGCAGCGGCTGCCTCAGTCTGCAGTCGATGATGAGTAGCTTTCTTCACCAGCGCAGTGAGGAAACTACTAACCAGCCGCAGCAGCAGCAGCATCAGGTGGACCTGGAGCAGGACCTCAAACAACAGGCTTGGGCCTACTTGGACAGCACCCTGCCAACTGAGGTAGACAATCCCCTTGACTACTGGGCAACGAAACTTGACCTTTGGCCCCAACTAGCTGAATTTGCCCTTGAAAGGCTGTCATGCCCGGCCAGTAGCGTGGCATCGGAGCGCGTGTTTAGTGCGGCAGGAGGTATTGCAACTCCGCGGAGGACACGACTGTCCACCCAAAGTGTGGAGAGACTGACGTTTGTGAAAATGAATCAGGCGTGGATTAGTCTGGATTTCAAACCACCAGTTCCTGACACAACTGACTAAATCCGCCATGAATCATGCCTCAAACATGTGCCACTTTCAGGTCTCCTCACACACTGCTGGTGTGTTCCATTTTTTGTCATAGGGTGCTGGCAGATTACGGGCCTCCTATAGCTGCTGCCAGGCCCCTAATCTGCCATGGGCCCCTATACCGCCTCCTCATGCTGCTGCCAAGTCCAGAGTCTCTCATGGGTCCCTGTACGGCCTCCCATTGCTGCTGTCTCCATCGCCACACTCTGCCATGTGCCACTTTCAGGTCTCCTCACACTGCTGGTGTGTTGAATTTTTTGTCATAGGTTGCTGGCAGATTACAGGCCTCCCATAGGTGCTGCCAGGCCCCAAATCTGCCATGGGCCCCCGTACCGCCTCGTCACGCTGCTGCTGGGTCCACAGTGTGACATGGGTCCCTGTACCGCCTCCCATTGCTCCCACTCTGCCATGTGCCACTTTGAGGTCTCCTCACACTCCTGCTGGTTTCCATTTTGTCATAGGTTGCTGTATGGCCTCCCATTGCTGCTGCCTCCACTGCCACACTGTGGCTCCAAACACTGGTTTTGGCCCCGTGACTGGCCAAATGAGTGAAGTGTGCGGTGATTCTAAGATCGACGGCACTCATCTGCATGTCATACTGACTGACAGTATTATTTCTCTTCCCCAGCAGACTCCAAGGGCATTTAAATTAAAGGTACAGTGTTCTGCACTAATATTAAGTCTCTCTGAAGCCTAGAAACACCCTTTTTTAAGTTAAATTCACAGCGAATATATTCGACTCGAATCGAATATTGTCCACGAATTCGCCGAATCAGTCGAATCGAATTTTTGAATACTTCGCTCATCTCTAATCACCATGTATAATACATAAGGGGGGATATGATCTCCATGTATAATACATAAGGGGGATATGATCTCCATGTATAATACATAAGGGGGATATGATCTCCATGTATAATACATAAGGGGGATATGATCTCCATGTATAATACATAAGGGGGGGATATGATCTCCATGTATAATACATAAGGGAAGATATGATCTCCATGTATAATACATAAGGGGGATATGATCTCCATGTATAATACATAAGGGGGGATACGATCACCATGTAAAATACATAAGGGGGGGATATGATCTCCATGTATAATACATAAGGGGGGGATATGATCTCCATGTATAATACATAAGGGGGGGATATGATCTCCATGTATAATACATAAGGGGGGGGATATGATCTCCATGTATAATACATAAGGGGGATATGATCTCCATGTATAATACATAAGGGGGGGATATGATCTCCATGTATAATACATAAGGGAAGATATGATCTCCATGTATAATACATAAGGGGGATATGATCTCCATGTATAATACATAAGGGGGGGATATGATCTCCATGTATAATACATAAGGGGGGGATATGATCTCCATGTATAATACATAAGGGGGGGGATATGATCTCCATGTATAATACATAAGGGGGATATGATCTCCATGTATAATACATAAGGGGGGGATATGATCTCCATGTATAATACATAAGGGAAGATATGATCTCCATGTATAATACATAAGGGGGGATATGATCTCCATGTATAATACATAAGGGGGATATGATCTCCATGTATAATACATAAGGGGGGGATATGATCTCCATGTATAATACATAAGGGAAGATATGATCTCCATGTATAATACATAAGGGGGATATGATCTCCATGTATAATACATAAGGGGGGATATGATCTCCATGTATAATACATAAGGGGGGGATATGATCTCCTTTTATAATATATAAGAGGGATATGATCTCCATGTATAATACATAAGGGGGGATACGATCACCATGTAAAATACATAAGGGGGATATGATCTCCATTTATAATACATAAGGGGGATATGATCTCCATGTATAATACATAAGGGGGGATATGATCTCCATGTATAATACATAAGGGGGATATGATCTCCATTTATAATACATAAGGGGGGATATGATCTCTATGTATAATACATAAGGGGGGATATGATCTCCATGTATAATACATAAGGGGGAGATATGATCTCCATGTATAATACATAAGGGGGGGGGATATGATCTCCATGTATAATACATAAGGGGGGATATGATCTCCATGTATAATACATAAGTGGGGATATGATCTCCATGTATAATACATAAGGGGGGATATGATCTCCATGTATAATACATAAGGGGGGATATGATCTCCATGTATAATACATAAGGGGGGGATATGATCCCCATGTATAATACATAAGGGGGGGATATGATCTCCATGTATAATACATAAGGGGGGATATGATCTCCATGTATAATACATAAGGGGGGATATGATCTCCATTTATAATACATAAGGGGGGATATGATCTCTATGTATAATACATAAGGGGGGATATGATCTCCATGTATAATACATAAGGGGGAGATATGATCTCCATGTATAATACATAAGGGGGGATATGATCTCCATGTATAATATGTAAGGGGGGATATGATCACCATGTATAATACATAAGTGGGGATATGATCTCCATGTATAATACATAAGGGGGGATATGATCTCCACGTATAATACATAAGGGGGGATATGATCTCCACGTATAATACATAAGGGGGGATATGATCTCCATGTATAATACATAAGGGGAGATATGATCACCATGTGTAATACATAAGGGGGATATGATCTCCATGTATAATACGTAAGGGGGGATATGATCACCATGTATAATACATAAGGGGGGATATGATCTCCATGTATAATACATAAGGGGGGATATGATCTCCATGTATAATACATAAGGGGGGATATGATCTCCATGTATAATACATAAGGGGGATATGATCTCCATGTGTAATACATAAGGGGGGATATGATCTCCATGTATAATACATAAGGGGGGGATATGATCTCCATGTATAATATATAAGGGGGATATGATCTCCATGTATAATATATAAGGGGGGATATGATCTCCATGTATAATACATAAGGGGGGATATGAACTCCATGTATAATACATAAGGGGGGATATGATCTCCATGTATAATACATAAGGGGGGATATGATCTCCATGTATAATACATAAGGGGGGATATGATCTCCATGTATAATACATAAGGGGGATATGATCTCCATGTATAATACATAAGGGGGGATATGATCTCCATGTATAATACATAAGGGGGATACGATCTCCATGTATAATACATAAGGGGGGATATGATCTCCATTTATAATACATAAGGGGGATATGATCTCTATGTATAATACATAAGGGGGGATATGATCTCCATGTATAATACATAAGGGGGGATATGATCTCCATGTATAATACATAAGGGGGAGATATGATCTCCATGCATAATACATAAGGGGGGTATGATCACCATGTATAATACATAAGGGGGGGATATGATCTCCATGTATAATACATAAGGGGGGATATGATCTCCATGTATAATACATAAGGGGGGATATGATCTCCATGTATAATACATAAGGGGGGGGATATGATCACCATGTATAATACATAAGGGGGGTATGATCTCCATGTGTAATACATAAGGGGGGATATGATCTCCATGTATAATACATAAGGGGGGGATATGATCTCCATGTATAATATATAAGGGGGGATATGATCTCCATGTATAATACATAAGGGGGGATATGAACTCCATGTATAATACATAAGGGGGGATATGATCTCTATGTATAATACATAAGGGGGATACGATCTCCATGTATAATACATAAGGGGGATATGATCTCCATGTATAATACATAAGAGGGGATATGATCTCCATGTATAATACATAAGAGGGGATATGATCTCCATGTATAATACATAAGGGGGGATGTGATCTCCATGTATAATACATAAGGGGGATGTGATCTCCATGTATAATACATAAGGGGGATATGATCTCCATGTATAATACATAAGGGGGGATATGATCTCCATGTATAATACATAAGAGGGGATATGATCTCCATGAATAATACAAAAGGGGGATATGATCTCCATGTATAATACATAAGGGGGGATATGATCTCCATGTATAATACATAAGGGGGGATATGATCTCCATGTATAATACATAAGGGGGATATGATCTCCATGTATAATACATAAGGGGGATATGATCTCTATGTATAATACATAAGGGGGATATGATCTCCATGTATAATACATAAGGGGGATATGATCTCCATGTGTAATACATAAGGGGGGGATATGATCTCCATGTTTAATACATAAGGGGGATATGATCTCCATGTATAATACATAAGGGGGATATGATCTCCATGTATAATACATAAGGGGGGGATATGATCTCCATGTATAATATATAAGGGGGGGATATGATCTCCATGTATAATACATAAGGGGGGATATGATCTCCATGTATAATACATAAGGGGGATATGATCTCCATGTATAATACATAAGAGGGGATATGATCTCCATGTATAATACATAAGAGGGGATATGATCTCCATGTATAATACATAAGGGGGGATGTGATCTCCATGTATAATACATAAGGGGGATGTGATCTCCATGTATAATACATAAGGGGGATATGATCTCCATGTATAATACATAAGGGGGGGGGATATGATCTCCATGTATAATACATAAGGGGGGATATGATCTCCATGTATAATACATAAGGGGGATATGATCTCCATGTATAATACATAAGGGGGGATATGATCTCCACGTATAAAACATAAGGGGGGGATATGATCTCCATGTATAATACATAAGGGGGGATATGATCTCCATGTATAATACATAAGGGGAGATATGATCTCCATGTATAATACATAAGGGGGATATGATCTCCATTTATAATACATAAGGGGGGGATATGATCTCCATGTATAATACATAAGGGGGATATGATCTCCATGTATAATACATAAGGGGGGATATGATCTCCATGTATAATACATAAGGGGGGATATGATCTCCATGTATAATACATAAGGGGGATATGATCTCCATGTATAATACATAAGGGGGATATGATCTCTATGTATAATACATAAGGGGGATATGATCTCCATGTATAATACATAAGGGGGATATGATCTCCATGTGTAATACATAAGGGGGGGATATGATCTCCATGTTTAATACATAAGGGGGATATGATCTCCATGTATAATACATAAGGGGGATATGATCTCCATGTATAATACATAAGGGGGGGATATGATCTCCATGTATAATATATAAGGGGGGGATATGATCTCCATGTATAATACATAAGGGGGGATATGATCTCCATGTATAATACATAAGGGGGATATGATCTCCATGTATAATACATAAGAGGGGATATGATCTCCATGTATAATACATAAGAGGGGATATGATCTCCATGTATAATACATAAGGGGGGATGTGATCTCCATGTATAATACATAAGGGGGATGTGATCTCCATGTATAATACATAAGGGGGATATGATCTCCATGTATAATACATAAGGGGGGGGGGGGATATGATCTCCATGTATAATACATAAGGGGGGATATGATCTCCATGTATAATACATAAGGGGGATATGATCTCCATGTATAATACATAAGGGGGGATATGATCTCCATGTATAATACATAAGGGGGGGGGGGTATGATCTCCATGTATAATACATAAGGGGGATATGATCACTATGTATAATACATAAGGGGGGATATGATCTCCAAGTATAATACATAAGGGGGGATATGATCTCCAAGTATAATACATAAGGGGGATATGATCACCATGTATAATACATAAGGGGGGATATGATCTCCATGTATAATACATAAGGGGGGGATATGATCTCCATGTATAATACATAAGGGGGGATATGATGACGATGTATAATACATAAGGGGGGATGTGATCTCCATGTATAATACATAAGGGGGATGTGATCTCCATGTATAATACATAAGGGGGGATATGATCTCCATGTATAATACATAAGGGGGATATGATCTCCATGTATAATACATAAGGGGGATATGATCTCCATGTATAATACATAAGGGGGGATATGATCTCCATGTATAATACATAAGGGGGGATATGATCACCATGTATAATACATAAGGGGGGATATGATCTCCATGTATAATACATAAGGGGGGATATGATTACCATGTATAATACATAAGGGGGGGATATGATCTCCATGTATAATACATAAGGGGGATATGATCTCCATGTATAATACATAAGGGGGATATGATCTCCATGTATAATACATAAAGGGGGATATGATCTCCATGTATAATACATAAGGGGGGATATGATCTCCATGTATAATACATAAGGGGGGATATGATCTCCATGTATAATACATAAGGGGGGATATGATCTCCATGTATAATACATAAGGGGGGATATGATCTCCATGTATAATACATAAGGGGGATATGATCTCCATGTATAATACATAAGGGGGGATATGATCTCCATGTATAATACATAAGGGGGGGGATATGATCTCCATGTATAATACATAAGGGGATATGATCTCCATGTATAATACATAAGGGGGGATATGATCTCCATGTATAATACATAAGGGGGGATATGATCTCCATGTATAATACATAAGGGGGGATATGATCTCCATGTATAATACATAAGGGGGATATGATCTCCATGTATAATACATAAGGGGGGATATGATCACCATGTATAATACATAAGGGGGGATATGATCTCCATGTATAATACATAAGGGGGGATATGATCTCCATGTATATCATCACAGAGGACAGGGGGCGCTCTTTACGTCTGGAGGAATAGAAATGTCATCTCCAAACACGGAAAGGTTTCTTCACAGTAAGAGCTGTGAGAATCTGGAATAGACTCCCTCCAGAGTTGGGTGTGACCAGCTCAGTGGATTGCTGTTGGAAAGTCCTGGATCCTTTCTTGGATACACGGAATATAACTGGATATAACATTTATAGGGAAAGTTGATCCAGGGAATATCCGATTGCCTCTCGGGGGGGGGGGGGGGGGTCAGGAAGGAATTTTTTCCCTGCAGGAGCAAATTGGATCGTGCTTTGCTGGTTTTTCTGCCTTCCTCTGTATCAATGAACTGGATGGACTTTTGTCTTTTTTCAGCCAGACTAACTATGTAACTATGTAATACCCTCTGCTTCTGGGTTCAATACCCCTTATATACATTATCAATACCCCTCCATCCAGAATCAAAAACCCTCCATCCAGAACAATACCTCTCCAGCGAAGATCAATAACCTTTCATTTAGGATTACTACCCCCACTTACAGTAACAGTAGCTGTCAACCAATAGACCCAAAGCCCTTCAAACTGAGATACGCTGGATAGGCAAATTGGCAGTACAGAACCCTCCGCTGTCCAACAATGGACCCATAGTCCTCTGAATGGAGCCACACTGGATGGACAGCCTATATGACGGACAGAGCAGAACAGTGCCACACGGATCCCCCCCCCCCCCCCCAATGTCCACCAATGGAATCATAGCCCTATGAATGGAACCAAACACTGGATTAATAGCCTTTATGATGGACAACACAGAACCCCCACTGTCCACCAATGGACCCAAATCCCTATGAATGGAGCCAACCACTGTATTGGTAGCCTTTATAATGGACAGCGCAGAACCTCCACTGTCCACCAGTGGACCCATAGCACTCTGAAGAAAGCTACACTGGATTGGCAGTTACACAGTACAGAACCCTCAACTGTTCATCAATTAACCCATAGCCCTCTGAATGGAGCCACAATGGAAGGGCAGACTATATGGACAGAGCAGAACCCCCAATGTCCACCAATGGGTCCATAGGAAAAATGGACAGGGGAAACCCCCCACTGTCCGACAATTGACTCATAGACCTCTGAACAAAGCCACACACTGGAACAACAGCATATATGAGGGACAGTACAGAACCCCCATTTTCCAACAATGGACCCATAATCCTCTCAACGAATCAACACTGGATGAGCAGGTGGACATTATCTAACCCTCACTGTCCAGCAGTGTATCCGTAACCCTCTAAACAGAGCCACACTGGATGGCCATATTGGCAGTATAGAACCACACACTACCCACCAATGGACAGATAGCCCTCTAAATGGAGCACACTGAATGGACCCATAACCCTCTGAACAGAGCCACAATGGAAGGGCAGAGGGACAGTACAGAACTTCCCTCACCACCCACCAATGGACCCATAACCCTCTGAACAGAGCCACAATGGAAGGGCAGAGGGACAGTACAGAACTTCCCTCACCACCCACCAATGGACCCATAACCCTCTGAACAGAGCCACAATGGAAGGGCAGAGGGACAGTACAGAACTTCCCTCACCACCCACCAATGGACCCATAACCCTCTGAACAGAGCCACAATGGAAGGGCAGAGGGACAGTACAGAACTTCCCTCCCCACCCACCAATGGACCCATAACCCTCTGAACAGAGCCACACTGGAAGGGCAGAGGGACAGTTCAAAGCCCCCCCCCCACCCCCACTGTCCATCAATGGACCCATTCACCTCTGAAAGGAGCCACACTTGATGGACAGCCTATAAGTTAACCCTCACTGTCCACATATGTATTGTCAGGGCTCCGGGTATGACCAGAGGTGTGTGGACCGACACAGGGAAACACAGATTTCAGGTATAGCGTGTAAAAAAATATATTTTATTAAGGGCAACACAAACATAAATGCAGTGCAACAAACCAAACCCTAAACTAACACAAATACGAACAACAAGGTGCAACAAACCCAAATCTTAACTGATATATATATATAAATATGGAGAACAATGTAGTCAGGCGGGCCAGGTCGGTAGTTAACGGGCAGACAAGGTACAAGGGGTAGAGCAGAAGATTGGTCAGGAGTAGCCGAGGTTGGTGCAGGCAGAGTTCAAGCAGAGTCAGGATCAGGCAGGAAGCAGACAGGATGCAGATACAGGGGCTCATGGGAACAATACACCGAGGCCCTGACTGCATGCCTGGCCATTCCTTAAATACACCTCCTGCAATCAGCCTCAGGTGATGGCTTGATTGCAGGAGTGAGCTTCTAGCTGCCGAGGGCACCCGCTGGCCAGCCCTGGTACTGAAGCCCACAAGGCAGGTGAGTCCCACCACCATTGGCGAGTCCATTCCTGACATGTATGCATTTCCCACTAAATGGATCCACATTAGTTGTGAAGATGGATAGTATAAAACCCCCAACTGTCCACCAATGGACCCATAACCCTCTGAACATCACTGGATGGGCAGATGGACAGTATGGAACTCTCACTGTTCTCCAGTGTATCTATAGCTTCTTTGTTTGGATGGGAAGATGGACAGTATAGAACCCCCAACTGTCCACCAATGGACCTATAGCCCTCTGAATGGAGACACACTGGATGGACATATGAACAGTACAGAACCTTCACCTGTCCACCAATGGACCTATAGCCCTCTGAATGGAGCCACACTGGATGGACATATGGACAGTACAGAACCCCCAACTGTCCACCAATGGGCTCATATCCTTCTGAATAGAGACACATTGGATGGGCAGATGGACAGTACAGAACCCCCAACTGTCCACCAATGGACCTATAGCCCTCTGAATGGAGCCACACTGGATGGACATATGGACAGTACAGAACCCCCAACTGTCCACCAATGGACTCATATCCTTCTGAATAGAGACACATTGGATGGGCAGATGGACAGTACAGAACCCCCAACTGTCCACCAATGGACTCATATCCTTCTGAATAGAGACACATTGGATGGGCAGATGGACAGTACAGAACCCCCAACTGTCCACCAATGGACCCATAGCCTTCTGAACAGAGCTACACTAGATGGAAAATGGACAGTACGGAAATCCCACTATCCACCAGTGTATTCATAACCCTCTGAACAAAACCACCCTGGATGGACAGATGGACAGTACAGAACCCTCTACCATTCACCAATGGACCAACAGCTTTCCCCACAGAGTCACACTGGATGGGCAGATGGACAGTGCAGAACCCCCACACCACCCACCAATGGGTCCATAGCCTTCTTAATGGAGCCATACTGGCTGGGCAAATGGACAGTACAGAACCCCCAACCATTGACCAATGGACCAACAGCCCTTCCCATAGAGCCACACTGGATGGGCAGATGGAGAGTACTACACCCCTACTGTCCACCAGTGTATCCTTAGACCTCTAAATGGAGCCATCTACCTGGATGGACAGATGGACAGCAGAGAAACCCCCATGTCCACCAATGGACTCATGGTCTCCTGAATGGAACCACATTGTATGGGCAGATGGATAGTAAAAAAAACCAAACTGTCCACTAATGGACTCATGACTCTCTGGATGGAGCCACACTTGATGGGCAGATGGGTAGTACAGTTCCCATTGTTCACCAGTGTATCCAGAACCTTCAACTGTCCACCAATGGACCTATAGCCCTCTGAATGGAGCCACACTGGATGGACATATGGACAGTAGAGAACCTTCACCTGTCCACCAATGGACCTATAGCCCTCTGAATGGAAGCCACACTGGATGGACATATGGACAGTAGAGAACCTTCACCTGTCCACCAATGGACCTATAGCCCTCTGAATGGAGCCACACTGGATGGACATATGGACAGTACAGAACCTTCACCTGTCCACCAATGGACCTATAGCCCTCTGAATGGAGCCACACTGGATGGACATATGGACAGTACAGAACCTTCAACTATCCACCAATGGACCTATAGCCCTCTGAATGGAGCCACACTGGATGGACATATGGACAGTACAGAACCTTCAACTATCCACCAATGGACCTATAGCCCACTGAATGGAGCCACATTGGATGGAAAAATATTTCAGTGATCAGTTTGGAGAATCGGAGACAATAATGTCAGCCCAGCTATACTGAGGTTCCATGGAGGAATATTCCTGTAATCACTGATGGATCAATACTCTGCTAGATTCAGCCTAAAAGGATAAATATCTTTGCTGATTACAGTCAGAGATGTTACTAATCCCCTCCCCCCACCTCCCTGGAAAGGACGGCCATATAGACCTTCCAAAGAGAACAATGAGCTCATCTAGAGGTGTCATAGAACCCCCTTCACTGCCTGCAATGGGCTCTGCATGCTTCATGTCTGATTCTTGCATTTGTCCCTGCATGTCACATCTGATGATAGGGCTGTGACAAGGCAGCACTAGGACCCAAGCAAATTTGCATTTCTTGGAAGACATTGCGCCTGCGCACTCTGCTGCTCAGATCTCGCTCCTCCAGCTGCAGCAGTAGCTCCGTTATGATGTGACCGGGAGCTGTCCTTTCAGCACCACACAGGAGGACAATGTGACCGGGAGCTGTCCTTTCAGCACCACACAGGAGGACAATGTGACCGGGAGCTGTCCTTTCAGCACCACACAGGAGGACAATGTGACCGGGAGCTGTCCTTTCAGCACCATATCTGGGGATAAGGGGATCGGAGAACCGACCCTTCAGCACCACATCTGGGGGTAAGGGGATCGGAGAACCGACCCTTCAGCACCACATCTGGGAGTAAGGGGATCGGAGAACCGACCCTTCAGCACCACATCTGGGGATAAGGGGATCGGAGAACCGACCCTTCAGCACCACATCTGGGGATAAGGGGATCGGAGAACCGACCCTTCAGCACCACATCTGGGGATAAGGGGATCGGAGAACCGACCCTTCAGCACCACATCTGGGGGTAAAGTGATCGGAGAACCGACCCTTCAGGACCACATCTGGGGGTAAAGTGATCGGAGAACCGTCCCTTCAGCACCACATCTGGGAGTAAAGTGATCGGAGAACCGACCCTTCAGGACCACATCTGGGAGTAAAGTGATCGGAGAACCGACCCTTCAGCACCACATCTGGGAGTAAAGTGATCGGAGAACAGACCCTTCAGCACCACATCTGGGGGTAAAGTGATCGAATAACTGTCCCTTCAGCACCACATCTGAGGGTAAAGTGATCGAATAACTGTCCCTTCAGCACCACAAATCTGGGGGTAAAGTAATCAGAGAACTGTCCTTTCAGCATCACATCTCGGGGTAAAGTGGAGAACTGTCCTTTCAGCACCACATCTGGGGATGATGTGAATGGGAAGCCGTCCTTTTAGAATCACAGTAGGAGTTTGATGTGACTGAAGGAGAACAGATTTGCTTTGGAGGTGTGAGACTGACCCTTCAGCATTAGTTGCACATCTGGAGGGCATGGCAAGAAAACTGAGTTGTCAATAGCACCCACTCTGGGACTGATGAGTGCCTCTTACACCCGTCATGGGCCAAGGAGACGAGACAGACCGGATCGTGATCAACGTAGGAGGAACACGACACCAGACCTATCGGAGCACCCTCCGCACCCTGCCAGGCACCAGACTGGCATGGTTGGCAGAGCCTGATGCCCACAGCCACTTTGACTATGACCCTCGGGCAAATGAGTTCTTCTTTGATCGCCATCCTGGGGTTTTTGCCCACATACTTAATTATTACCGGACTGGCAAGCTGCACTGCCCAGCAGATGTATGTGGCCCTCTGTACGAAGAGGAGTTGGCATTCTGGGGCATCGATGAAACAGATGTAGAACCCTGCTGCTGGATGACCTACCGGCAGCACCGGGACGCAGAGGAGGCTCTGGACAGTTTTGGTGGAGGTCCAGTGGAAAGCAGTGCAGAAGAGGGTGATGTGGATGGCACTGGTGACTCTGGAGATGGAGAAGAAGAGTTGGAGCTGACCAAGAGATTGGCCCTTAGTGACTCTCCTGATGGCAAAGGTGGAGGCTTCTGGAGAAGGTGGCAGCCACGGATTTGGGCCCTTTTTGAAGACCCTTACTCATCTAGATTTGCCAGGGTAAGTTCCAGTACCTATAATGTGCCCCTCCCCTCACCCATTCTGTCATATATGATTGAGTCAAGCTTTTACTGGAGCCACAATGGCTGCTGGAAACATGGATGGCTTTCTCCACTCAGTAAGTGAGTTATTGAGGGGGAGGATAATGACTTTGTTATGTCTGTGCAACCTTCAGGCTCCGCTGACCACTGCTCATCATCAGGTGTCACTCAGCTCAATTGTGGAGGTGTGTGTGTGTGTGTGTGTGTGTGGGGGGGGGGGGCTGTTGTGTAGTACATTAGGGGGGTAGGGGGTTCAGACTGTAAACTATTGGGAAAGCAAGGGGGTGCACGTAACTGCATTTAAATTGTGGTTTGAATTACTAGGTGGAGTGGGGGTGCGGGGGAAGTGCCAAGAGAGAGCTGGGGGTGCACAGACCTCAGGTGGAGTTAGGGGTGTACGGTACAAAGGGAACGCTGGAGGTGCACAATATCAGGTCTGTACAGAAGACGTATCTTAGAGAACTGTCAACCAATAATAAATGCCATCATTATTTGCCTGCAAGTCCTCCATCAGCTGAACAGGTGCTGTCTGCATGGCTTGCTACCAAATCACTATTTGCCACAATGACAATGCTGTTCACAATGAGAATGCAGGTGACAGGAGATGATTTAGGTCTCTATGTATTATACGGAGCCCCTTCGCTGGTCCTGCTTTCACTGCTGTCAGCTGCTGAAGATAATCAACAACCTTGCTGAAGGTTATTCCTTGCTGCCAGTCAATGACAAGCATCCTGCACAGCCCTTTCCATGTCTCAGTAAGGGGGCAGAGCCATGGAGGGGCAAAGTGTCTTCTGCCCTTGAGAAGAGTATCGCAGCAGCTGCAGGTTATCCTTTCCCCAGAATCTAAGACTAGCTGCAAGGAGGTCAGGGGCGACTTGAAGCTCATCCCCATGTATCTCATAATAGTTGGTGTAGCATTGCAACAGTGTCGCACCCCTGGTAAAATAGCACAGGGCTGCTGAAGATAGGAAATACCTGTTAAAGAGTATACAAGCATCCAGTACTCTCATAGTGATAATACAAGCTTCAGTACCCTAGTAAAGAAGATACCAGTCTCATATAGTGTTGCTATAAAACCCTAGTGCCCCGACAAAGAGAATACATGTTTTCAGTAGCCTGACGGAGTGTATGTAGGCCTTCAGTAGCCGGATAAATGCTACAAATCACCAGTATCCAGATGAGGAACATCTCCACTAGCTGGAAGGGGGGCATACAAGTCTCCGCTAGCTGGATGGAGAACAAACAAATTCTAAATTAGACACAGAGGGAGAACATGCAGAGCCTTCAGTAGGCAGTTGGACAACATACAAGTCTTCGGGATCTTTATAGAGAACATAAGAGTCTAGAATAGCTGAATGGAGAATGTACAAGTCTCCACAAGCTGAATGAAGAACACACAAGTCTATAGTAGGTAGATGGGGGGGGGGGGGCGGGGCATACAAAGACTTCAGTAGGCAGATGAAGAACATACAAGTTTTCAGTGTCTTTATGGAGAACATACAAGCCACCAGTAGGCAGTTAGAGAACATAAGGGTCCCCAGTAGTCAAATGGAAAACATAGAAG
Organism: Staurois parvus; assembly: GCF_062004578.1. Classification (NCBI taxonomy): domain Eukaryota; kingdom Metazoa; phylum Chordata; class Amphibia; order Anura; family Ranidae; genus Staurois; species Staurois parvus. Next base: position 258,482 of record NW_028320317.1, on the reverse strand, counting down.
TCTAAAGTAGGCACAAGGAGATGGAACATACAGAGACTTTACTAGGCAGTTGGACAACATACAAGTCTTCAGTATTTTTATGGAGAACATAAGAGTTTAGAGTAGCTGAATGGAGAACATACAAGTCTCCTCTAGCTGGATGGAGAACATTCAAATCTCCACTAGATGGATGGAGAACATAAAAGTCTAAAGTAGATAGATGGGGAGCATGCAAAGGCTTCAGTAGGCAGCTGAAGAGCATACATAGTTTCCAGTGTCTTTATGGAGAACATACAAGCCACCAGTAGGCAATTAGAGAACATAAGAGTCCCCAGTAGTCAAATGGAGAACTTAGACGTCTAAAGTAGGCACAGAGAGAGAGAACATATAGAGTCTTCGGTAGGCAGTTGGACAACATACAAGTCTTCAGTACCTTTATGGAGAACATAGAAGTCTTCAAAAGGCAGATGGAGAACATAAGAGTCAAGAGCAAGTGAATGGAGAATGTACAAGTCTCCACTAGCTAGATGGAGAACATTCGAATCTCCACTGACTAGAGAGAGATCATACGTGTCTTCACTAGCTGAATGGAGTACATGCATGTCTAAAAAAGGTAGATATGGAGCATACAAAGACTTCAGTAGGCAGTTGAAGAACATACAAGTTGTCATTGTCTTTATGGAGAATGTACAAGCCACCAGTAGGCAGTTAGAGAACATAAGGGTCCCCAGTAGTCAAATGGAAAACATAGAAGTCTAAAGTAGGCACAAAGAGATGGAACATACAGAGACTTTACTAGGCAGTTAGAGAAGCTAAGAATCCCCAGTAGTCAAACAGAGAACATAGACGTCCCCACTAGCTGGAACGACAGCACAGACATCTTCAATAGGCAGATGGAGAACATGAAGTCTAGAGTAGCTGAATGGAGAGCATACACGTCTCTAGTACAAATCTTTATTTGATACAAAGTGGTGTACAATCTTAGTTATATTTGAAGGGTGTT